>NC_073313.1:279288103-279418135 GCF_027595985.1 Sorex araneus
CCGTCTAATTGCTCCTTAGATAAAAGCTGCTCATCTGCCTTTCCAGAGCTGTGAAGGGGTCTAAAATTTACCAAACTCACAAGCTAACAAATTACCCTGGTATACAATTTCATTGATATTGGCAGAAAACATAAGACTCCCAGGTCAGAGATAAAGGTTGCTGTTGCACACAGCATGAGCACGATTATATCTGCATTCCCTCCCCTCCTCTCCAGCTGCCTGGGAAGTGCGCTGATGGACCAAGCAGAAGCTATGGGCTGTGGATACAGTAGAGCAACCGATCTGAGGGAGCCTAAATCTTTCATAAATGGTACTAAACAGGCCTTCTCTCTGTTCCAAAGGGAGACATTATCTTCATTATATGGAAAAAATCTTTTAACTTTTCCTCTGCATAGAGACACTCTCTCTATCTTCCAATGCTATTTATTATACAAATGTCCTTGGAAAAGTGTTTTGAAAAAAAGCTAGTTGTGCAGAACCCGTAAAGAACCAAGTAGCGCCCCTGTCCACCTCTATTCTGGGACTGATATTTCTAGGTGACAGAAACTTAATTTTTCAAATTTGAATCCCTCTTCCAAAGCATCGTGCTCCAATTTTGCATCCCATACTAATATCTTTAATAGTTTTTTTTATTATGGTACAGACCCAGGGATGTAGCTCTGCAACCAAGCGACATCCTTTACTCAGTAATACTTCAGTTTAAAATACTTAAAATTATAAACATATTACTTCTTAACTTTCCCATTATATTCCCAGCGTTTTCCTTACCTCGCCAGTTAAAACACTTGGAGTCATTTTAAAATTTCACCCTTTGTTCGTTTGGGGGTCTCACTCAGGGGTCATCCAACTTGGGACCATGACTCTGGCATGGTGGCCAAACTCCGGCTTTCTGCATGCAAAGAGGTCTGAGCTATCTCTCTGACCCTGTGTTCCATCTTCCTTATCATTCATAACCAGGCAATCAGTAAGATCTATCAGTCCTTCCTGTGAAATATCACATTCTCTTCTTCCCTGCCATTTATCCTGCCATTATCTTCAGAATGTTATTTCATTCTTAAACTGATCCAAAAAAGTCCTATCCAATTTTCTAGATTTATTTTTCTTGAATCCTCTTAAAGCAAAGTTTTGGTTTAATGATATTATTATCTAAAAAATTAAACACCTTGGGAACTTTATCAGCAGGAGGGCACTTGCCTTTCTTTAAAAAAAGAAGTAACATTTTCACAAAGTTATTTCAATAGAACAGTCTAAATTTCTCTCCCAAACAGCCCTGGTTCACACACTGACCTGGGCCTAATCTCCCACTGCTGTGTCCTGGCTCTGTGACCC
The DNA here is from genome assembly GCF_027595985.1 of Sorex araneus. Lineage (NCBI taxonomy): Eukaryota > Metazoa > Chordata > Mammalia > Eulipotyphla > Soricidae > Sorex > Sorex araneus. The sequence goes on from NC_073313.1 coordinate 279,289,433, forward strand.
CGATCTGTTTTCTCTATCTCCCAAACTCATAAATGCTTGATCAACCTCATTTGATCCTTCAGAGCCTGGGGAGGGGGGTGGAGGGTATTTCTCTTACATATCCAATCTATACTCCATCTTCAGAGTATAGAGCTAGAGGGCTAGTACAAAGGGTAGTGTGCTTGCTCTGCCTGCAGATGACCCCCTCTGTAGTCTCTCGAGCTACATCTGGCCCCTTGAGCATTGTCACATCCTGATTTAGGATGTGTAATTCCTTTGTTTTATGTTATGAGTTTCCCTCTCCTTTCTCACCTTGCTCAACCTCCAAAATTTTTGATCCACTAGGCAAAAGATAAAATCCAGTACCGTATCCTTGGGCTGTAGCGATAGCACAGAGTGTAGGGCATTTGCCTTGCACGCGGCCAACCCGGGTTTGATTCCTCTGTCCCTCTTGGAGAGCCCAGCAAACTACCGAGATTATCTTGCCTGCATGGCAGAGCCTGGCAAGCTACCCATGGTGCATTCGATATGCCAAAAACAGTAACAAGAAGTCTCACAATGGAGACATTACTGGTGCCCGCGTGAGCAAATCGATGAGCAACGGGATGACAGTGACAGTGACAGTGACCGCATCCTCAGTCCTTTTCAATTGGCAAATTCCTATGATTGTCATTTCAGGGTCTTTTTATGAGTTTGATAGTGTGCTATCTGACCAATGACTCACAAACAATCTGACAAATAAAGTGTTGAAATATACATTTTAAAGAAAAGAAAATCACACTGGAGAGATAATTCAATGGACTAAGAAGACACTGTGTATGAAAGAGCCCTGGGTTTGATCCCTAGGACCATGAGGTACCCCCAGCACCTCTGAGAGTGGCCGTTGAGTACTGAGCCAGAAGCAGCCTCTTAAAAAGCACTAAGTGTGACCCAAAATTATACATACACATAAAAGGAATCTTAGGATTATCTTTGGTGATACAGTAAGTAACAGAACCAAAACTCAGATGTAGGCATGCTCATCTTGAAGAGTCTGGGAGGATCCCACAGTCACAGGCAGCCTCTGGTGTCACATCTAATCTCAGAAGAGATGCAAGTTAAGCAGCTGAAATTTGCAGGCACACCAGTCTTTTTCTTCTTCTTCTTTTTTAAAATAAGATAGTTCACAATATTTGATTACATTTAATATTCAAACACCAATTCCACCATCATGATGTCTTCCCACCACCATATTTCAGATGTTTCCATCCTGAACCCCAGTCTCTGTCCCAAAGCAGAAAGTATCCTTAGCGGAAAGAGTGTGAAAATTGTTCTATTTCAACAGGGGCAATTAAGATCTATAAGAGATCACTAACATGTTGTTAGAGGTTGAGCCTTGTGCACTTTTGTATATATCTGTATCTGTAATATATATATATATATATATACACATATATGTTTCCCTTTAAGATTGGTTGCCTACTACTTTGAGCCCCATCAAATGTGATGCAGCAGGTACACCAGTCTTCAAGCGAAAACTCTGGGATGCCCTCATGAGGGAAGTGGGCCAGGGATTATTCCAGGCCTACAGATCCTGGAGCATGCAGCCTTGTATGGGGCCACGTGATAGCTCCAAATTCCATGATAATGACAGTGCAGTGGGAGCACTGCAGATTAGATGGGAGAGTCGGATAGAAACCAACTAAACTCAACACACAATAACACAGGAGCCTCAACTAGCAACAATTTACCAGTTCAGTAAATTCTCAGACTTTAATGACGCCATTGTGAATATAACAATTTTCGCAAATTTACTTTTATTGAAATATTTTTCAATAATTCCCTTAATCATTTTGTTATAACAAGCAATAGAAAGTAGTTTTCTGCCTGCTAAGGGGGCAGGCGTAGGGAGTGGGTGGGAAACTGGGGGCAATGGTGAAGGGAAGTTCACACTGGTGGTGGGATTGATGCTGGGACAACGGATGCCCCAAATAATTGTGTTATGAACAACTTTGTGAACCCCAGTGTTTAAAGTTAAAAAGAAAGAGAAGTCTGGGAGCATTTTCCCTTAACACTAGGTTAAAATAAAATTCAAACAAGCCAGACCCTGGGTTCCTATCAAGCATGCTCTCAACCAGACTTCCTCTCACTTATTCTTGTAACATTTGGGAGTCACTTACACAAGTGTGTGAGGAAGGTCATCAAATGACCTTCTAAAATAAGGTAATGTTCAGAGAGTGAGTTTCATAGGGAGTGAGAGGAAGAGAGATGGGATCATTAAGCCCCTGGAAGAAACAACTTTGTAAGCTGGAGGCAAACCGAAACAACTTTACTTGCTGGCTGAGGGGTAGTTGTCTGAGTAGCGACAACAACAACAACAACAACAACAACAATAACAACAATTCTTTTTTTGCATAGATAGCCAGGTGGACTTCCTTTGTAATTCCTCATGTCACCAGTAGGGGTGTATTAGCTCCCAGAACTCTTGATTCTTAATCTACTACTATACTTTAGAAACGTGTTAATATTTATGTTATTTTATGAACATGTTTTTTTAAAATACGAGACTAACACCCAAGGGCCAGAGACAAGGGCCAGAAAGATAACTCCACGGTTAGGAGCCTGTCTCATGAGCTGGGGGAGAAGGCAGCTGGGATAGAGAAGAGATAACTAAGTCAATGATGGTTGGAGGGATTGCTCGGGATGGGAGATGTGTGCTGAAAGTAGATAAAGGACCAAAAATGATAGCCCTTCAGTATCTGTATTGCAAACCATGATGTCCAAAAGTAGAGAGAGAGTAAGGAGGAAATTGTCTGCTATAGAGACAGGACATGGAGTGGGTGGCGGTGGGGGAGGGATACTGGGGACATTGGTGGTGGAGAATGTGTACTGGCGGAGGGATGGGTGTTAAATCATTGTATATGTGAAACTCAATCATGAAAGCGTTGTAACTGTATCCTACGGTGATTCAAACTAAAAAATTAAAAAAAACATGTTAATAGATTTAGTGGGATCCTGAGCACAGTCGCTTTGCCTCCTGTATGAAAATATTGGTTTTGGAAATAGACAGACTGCTAGGAAACCAAAGACATAGAAATATGTTTTGAGGAAAGTCTCTGAAACAGATCTCACAGTAAGGGGAGGTTGGCTGAGACCAAGGTTCCCCATGGAACGAAGGGCAGAACCTGAGATCTTGTTTTTCTGTCATCTCAGTGGAGCAAGGCATCAACGGAGAATTTTTTTCATTTTTTCTGACTCTTCCAAATGTAGATCAAGTTTGTGTCTCCACTGAAGTAGAGTACATACACACACCCTATCTCCCCCTTTTGCTCTGGGGCCACTTAACTATTCAGGAAGCATTCCTGCTATATACTCAGGATTTTCTTCTGGCAGTGATCAGGAGACCATATGTGGGGACTGGTATTCAAACCAGGGGGAGAATGCAAGCAAGTGCCTTAACCCCTGTGCGACTTCACTGGCTTTTTACTGCTGGCCCTTCAGCAGGGATGTCTGCAGACCCATTCATAAAACTGGAAGAGAGGGATCTCGTTGGCGCCGATCCACTTCCCCTTCCATCAGGCCTCTCGCCCATCACTAGAGACTCTAAATTCTATTACTCCTGACAACCCATGTCACCAGCTCAGTGAATGCAACATCTGTCTCTAGTAAAATGGACTGGGTAGATGCCAGCTCCCATAACCGAATCCACCATCTCTAATCCCTGCTGCTTCCCTTTCCATTTGATTGAATCAAATGCTTAATTTATTAGATGACTGTTTTCAAATTAAATTGGCTGGTTAAATGGGTTTGGGTTAACCTAGATATTATATCTGCCTTATATTTTGATTAAGTGCTCTTGTATGCTCCCCAAATTAGATGTTGAGGAGAATACAACCATTAATAACAATGATTGTCATCTTGCTTGATAATGGAGTGTGGAGGTGCGATCAAATTACGATGAGGTCATGCTAGATAGAATGTGCCTTCTTGCCAATGACCAGCATCTTCAAAAGAAGGGAGTGAGGAGATACAGACGCAACCATGGGAAAGAAAGGCATGCAAAGAGAAGCAAAGGACATAATGCTGATGCCCCGGGTGACAGACAGTCACTGTAGACTGGGAGACTTCCCCCTCACACCCTGGAGTTTCCAGAGGGAACATGACTGTGACAACTCCTTGATTTTAGACATCTGAGCTCCCAAACTGTGGGGGAAAGTTTTTTTTCTGTTTGTTTCGAGGCCATTCCCAGCAGTGTTCAGGACTTATTCCTGAATATGCATCCAGGGATCACTCCTGGCAGACTTGAGGGGCCATATGGGTTGCTGAAGATAGAATCTGGGTCAGTTTCGTGCTAGGTAAGTGCCCTACTGACTGCACTATCGCCCTGAATGAATCTTTTTTTAGTCACCCAATTTCTAGAACTTTGCTACAAAAACATGAGAAAACTATATGTTTTTCATATGCATTCCTCCTCCCCTCTGCCTCCTCCTCCTTCCTTCCTTTTCCTTCTTCCTTCTCCTCTTCCTCCTCTTCTGCTTTTGCTGTCACAATCTTGTCATTTATTAAGGTTTTTGGAAGCAAATTGGAATTCAACTAACACATGTTGAATGAATTGATTATATGTCTACAATCTGTTTACACAAAGCATATTGATTTATATCAATTCTGGACTATTGTAAGGGGTCTGCAAATCTATAAATCCACGCATGTAGATTGAATAAATAGTGCTATTACATAAATTCACCTCTTGCATTTTTTAAGAACCATAAAAATAAATAAAGCTAACAGATAATTAAAATTCCTACATCAAATTTCAAAATAAGGTTGCATTTGTTGTTGGGAAAATCTGAAGACTTTCAAAATGAGCACTCTTCCTGGTCTTCCCCAAGTTCTCTCTGAAATTGTCAAAATTTATCAGTCATGCCAATAGTGTTTTATAGCTACCACCACAACCAAATTCTTAACTTTATATTCTGGCTATATATTGTCTTGCAAAGTAGGGGGAAAAAGACATGGCCCATTATCTATATTTATATTTGTCTCTTCTGCTGTCAAGATGTAGGAGTTACCTCAAATCTGAAACAGATGGAGTCATCTTGTGTTAAACAGGCTTAATTTTTGCCCCTAAATGTCATTATTTGTGCCCCCTCCTCTCTCCCTTTTCAAAAATCAAATCCTTACCTTACTCTTGCCAGGGTCAGTACTACACTAGCCCTAAGGACAGTCCTTCTCAAAGAGAGTGCCACTGGTGAACTGTGTCAGAGTTGCCTTACACTAGTCCAGTTCAAGAGAGTGGTAATGGTGCATGAATAGGCATCTCTAGTGGATTCAGAGTTAAATGCAACTCTCTATATCAATCTAGATTATGAGAAGGGACAATTCAAACCAAGGGCAGTAAAAAGTAAGGAATAAGCTATGCAGTAAATGGCTTTGATTTCTCTGGATGGTTTTCAAGAGAAAAAAGTAAATTCTGCATCTTATTCTAGAATCAATTCTACAGGATTGAAGATTTTTTAAGAAAAAGTTAACTCTAGGTGCATTTATGAGATAATTTTTAATAATATAGTGGGGACACTCTTAAAACATGTAGCATTAAGCCCCAGAAATCATAAATATAATTCAGTAATAACTAAAAAGGGACTCTTATGAGTCTTCAAAAGTCAGAATATGAGTGAAAACTGGGAAAAACAATTCCAATTGAGATCACAGCCAAAGGTTAATTTCCCTACTAGAAAGTGCCTAAGAACCAATAATAAAGATCAAATATCCAGTAGACAAATGGCCAGAGGTGAGGAAATGGACAGACTTTACAGAAGAAAAATACTACGACAAACCCGAGTGCCCTAGAACAGATGACTGGTTGAAGAAACTTTGGTACATCTATACAATGGAATACTATGCAGCTGTTAGAAAAAATGAAGTCATGAAGTTTGCATATAAGTGGATTAGCATGGAGAGTATCATGCTAAGTGTAATGAGTCATAAAGAGAGAGACAGACATAGAAAGATTGCACTCCTCTGTAGAATATAGAACAACAGAGTAGGAGACTAACACCCAAGAATAGTAGAAATAAGTACCAGGAGGTTGACTCCATGGCTTGGAGGCTGGTCTCTCATTCTGGGCAACTCAGCGAAGGGAACACCAAGTAAAATGTGGTCGGAGGTCATGCCGGGGAAGGGTGATGCGTGCTGAATGTAGACTAGAAACACAGTGGCCACTCAACATCTTTATTGCAAACCACAACACCTAATTAGAGAGAGAGAACAAAAGGGAATACCCTGCCACAGTGGCGGGGTGGGGTGGGGGGAGACAGGACTGGGGAGGGTAGGAGGGATGCTGGGTTTACTGGTGGTGGAGAATGGGCACTGGTGAAGGGATGGGTTCTCAAACTTTGTATGGGGGAAACATGAGCACAAAAATGTATAAATCTGTAACTGTACCCTCACGGTGATTCACTAATTAAAAATTAAAAAATAATAATAAAAAGAAAAATACTACGACACTTAAATATTTAAAAGTGATCATCCTCCTGTCTCCAGAAAAGTAAATGCCAATTAATTAATTCATTCATTTTTGGTTCTGGGAATTGGAGCAGGTCCTCACACATGCAGGGTAAGTTCTCTACTGCTAAGCCATATCCATAGTCCAGAAATATAAACAACATGAGATAACCTATCATTCTGGCAAATATAAAAAATACAATACATTTTGTCAACCACACTTGGTGAAAACAATTGTATGCATGCTGGTATGAGTATAAATTAAAATAACATCCATAAAGATGCTATCAATCACTTGTATCACTTATCATCCCGTTGACATTTGATTTGTTCAAGCAGGTCCAGTAACATCACCATTCGTCCCTGTCATGTGCTAGAGTAGCCCAATGGTATCTGCTTGCTCCAGGAACATGAAGAGCCTCAAACCGTTTGTTCAGGGTTTTGACGACAAAGTCTGACCATCTCGTAGGTGGGCAGCCACACGGTCTTTTGACGTCCCGTGGAATCCAGTCGGTCACAGCTCTAGTTCAGCAGTCATCTCTAAATTGCATTATATGTCCAATCAATCTGATTTTGACGCTTTGGCAAACATTACAGTGTCCCTTGTTCTTGATCGTCAACAGAGGTCGGAACAACGGATTCCTTCTCTCACTTGAGTGAAACGTGATACTCCAAGCAGAGCTCTTTTGATTCCTCTTTGGGCTACTCAAATAGCTTTCTCATCTTGTTTTCGTAGGGCCCAGGTCTCTGAGACGTATATTAGTGGAGGAAGAATGGTGGAGTTGATAAGATGTGCCCAGAACTGGAGGTTCTTCGTCCTCTTAACAACTTCTTTAATGCTCTTGAAGGTGTTCCACGCTGCTCTCTTCCTCCTGTGTAGTTCATGTTGAGTTCATGACCCAGGTTCACATAACTGCTGCATTCAGAGATGTTCATTCCATTGAGAGCAAATGGAACATCAGGGACTAGTTCATTTTTCATGAACATTGTCTTGGTGAGATTCAACTGCAGTTCGACCTTTCCACACTCGCAGTCACAGTCAGCCAGCATTTGTGCCACTTGGCTAAGGTTTGGTGTTATTAGAATGATGTCATCAGAGAAGCAGGGGTGGTGTAGTTGCCAACCGTCTATCTTCACTCCCATTCCTTCCCATTCTAGTCATCACATGACATTCTCAAGGGTGGCACTGAAGAGTTTTGGTGAAATGGTATCACCCTGCTGCCCCCTCTCTTTACGTCAATGATCACTTCCTTGTAGGATGGTGAGATCCTGGTGGTGAATCCATAATACATTTCGTGGAGTATCCTGATGTATTGAGTTTGAATGCCCTGTTTGGCTAGGGATTTGATGACCATTTTAGTCTCAACAGAATCAAAGGCCTTCTGTAAATCGCTTAACATTATACAGAGTGGTATCTTGAACTCTCTCGAACTTCAATGACCTTGGTCACTGTGCAGATATGGTCGATCATTCTGAATCCTTTTTGGAACCTGGCTTGCTCGCATGGTTGTCGTTTGTCTAATGTTCTGCCTATTCTATTCAGGATGACTCGAGTGAACAACTTGTAGACGACGGACAACAGGCAGATTGGGCGATAGTTGCCGATGTCGTGGATATCTCCCTTCTTGTAAAATAAAACGGTCCTTCTGGTTTTACGCTGGGACAGAACCTTGCATTTGGACAGGTAGTGTGTGAAGAGCCGAGCCAGTATATTGACGAGTACTGGCGGCAGATTCTTCAGGTGTTCAGGTCTGACCTTGTCTGGACTGGGTGCTGTACACATCTTTACTGACAAAGTGGTGTGTCGGATTTCGGAAGTGAGGACCTTGGGAACAACATATCCATCCTTCAGAATTTGGTATGTGGGCAGGTGGACATGGCTATTGAAGAGATGCGAGTAGAAGCTGTAAATAATCCTCTCCATTGCTCTTCTAGAAGATGTAATAAATCCATCAGGATGTCGGAGGTCAGTCATCTTGGTCTTGTAGTTGGCGAGGGACAGGCGAGCATTGCGAATACTTTTCCTGGCTCCTGTCACATCAGCCAACACTAGTGCTCTTCTCTCTTTGAGGTCTTCCTTTATTGCTTCTCTGCACAGCTTTGCAAGCTCTGATGTAAGCATGTGATTGCTTGAGGCTCGTGCCAAACCACATTGGTGAATGAGCTCGAGAGTTTCCGAAGACAGGCATCTGTTTGTGGCTTTCCCACTCTTGGCATTCATCGCACAGTCATGGAAGTGCTGAACCAGTCGATCATATTCTTCATTGATGTTGTCAATGATGGCACCTTCCCACATTGCCACAAGAGTGCCAAAGAGCTCCCAGTTGGTGGTCATTCTGGGAGTTCTCTTCTTAAACTTAAACTTTGTAGTCCTTTCTCCCCACTCTGAAGTAGAATTTTTCACAAAGGAGATGGTGGTCCGATCCTGTTTGGAATTTTGGGACAACAACGACATCGGTCAGGCAAAACCTTCGATTGAATATGATGTGGTCAATTTCGTTATGGAACTGTTCACCGGGAGACACCCATGTCCAACGTTTAGATTCAGCTTTCTAGAACTGTGAGTTACCAAGACAGTCTTGGTCTCTATGATGAACTCAAACATTCTCTCACCCTGTTCGTTCCATTTTAGGCCATGAGTCCCAATGTGGAGCTCTTCGGGCAACTTTCTCGGTTCTATCTTGGCATTAAAATCCCCGAAAATGATCTTATAGAAGGTGTGGTCTTCTTTATAGAACTTCTCCAGCTCCATGTAAAACTTCTCAATTTCTTCTTCATCGTAGTTGGATGTTGGTGTGTAGATGACGTAGATAGAAACTGCTGGCAGTGAGCCACATCTATTCAAGTGTAATCATACAATTCAGGTTGTTAGGCATTCGAATGAATCAATGCTCATGGCCAAGCTCATGTTGACAAGGACACCGACAACCACCGACGCCTCTATTGTCGTATGTTCTGAGGAATAGTTCTTCTCCAGTGTCGAAAATGGCGTGATGTGATTGACACCTTCTCGTTTCTGTCAGACCAGTGATGTCGTACTTGATCTTCTGTGCTTGCACCATTAGGTCCTCGATGGATGCTTCTGATGCCAGAGTACGTGCGTTGAAAGTACAGTCATTTTAGTCTTTCTTCATTTTGGCAGTCTAGTTCGTCCTTGAGATTTTTATCAGTCTCTCCTTTCTCATCCTTCTTAAGGCTGCCGTCTTCAGGGCTCTTTCAGTGTCTGGTGAATGAGGCCCATTGTTGTTACTGTTTTTGGCATATCGAATATGCCACGGGTAGCCTGCCAGGCTCTGCTGTGCGGCAGGATACTCTTGATAGCTTGATGGGCTCTCTGAGAGGGATGGAGGCTTTTAGGGCTGCCTCTATTCACCCTTACAGGTGTTCCCATGGTTCACACCATATTTGATAATTATGGAAAATGGGTATTAAGTGTCTTATAAATATAATTCCGATCCGGAAAGCAGCCTGGAGCATGGCTGTGGCTGGGTAGTGGAGGTAGTGGAGGTCAGCCGGTGAGGTATTTATCTGGCGCCAGTAGGGTGAGTCATCTGATCGCTGGGGCTCCAGAGATTCAGGGAGGCAGACAGAGGATGTCTGTTTCTGGGTCTCGTTGAGTCTGGAGTCCAAGGTCACAAAGTTCTGCTTTACCTGGTTCTGTGGGGCTTCACTCATGCGTGAGGTTCGACCTGAGTGTCCGGAGAGTAGCCTGGAGCGTGGTCGTGCTGGGTAGTGGAGGGTTGCTATCAATACCCAGCAAAATTACAAATCAAATATTTGGCACAGTAAGTCTACTTCTAGGAATTTATCCCGATACAACCATTTATCAGAGGTACATGAAACTAGCTGCTGCATTGTAACTTGCACATCTACTAGCTGCCAGTTGGTAAATGAATGATGGCATGCTCCCACGGTAGAATATTATACAGTCATCAAAAAGAATGAAGGGGCCCTGGAGATAACACAACAGTTAGGCCAGACATGTGCCCAATCCAGAATCAATTCCCAGCATCATGTGATCTGATACTGAAATATCTAACTCTGATTCTGAAGCAACTTCTGCCCCAAATCAGTCCTAGCCAAGGTGGGGCAAGTATGGAATGTGCTTAACCCTTCTTCCTCAGGTAGGAGATTATAAATTACCAAGGAGTTTCCAAAACTGCAGCAGAAAGTTCTAAAACTTCTGGTAGGTGCATGTGACATGAGAAGAGTACTAAGCACAATAGACTTTAATATAGACTTAAAAGTGCTCCCCATGACCCTCACTTTGGCTGACTCCGTCAAGATCCCAAGCCTGCTCCCTCCAATTCAATATTCCCAGTTACAGGAAACTTGCCCCAAATCCATCCTCCCCATGACTACAGTGATTTAGAGCGGATACTTAGCCACAATAGGTCTGTTTGGTGATAAATGAGCTGTTATTGGTGAGCCATCACCACTAGCAATCTCAACAGCGTCTTGAACCTTGAACATGAAGAGTCTTGGGTCCAGTCAGTTGAGGGCATTGTCTATGAGGCATTTCCTTCCCTAAGGACAGTTTGGGCCTACAGAAACTTCCGGCTAAGAAGACATTGATTCTCCATTTGAAATGGTTTGACCATATTAGTGTAAAGTTATACTTTTAACCAAATTTAATTTTTAATAGTGAGAAAAGAGAACAGTTTAAAAGGGGAAAAAACATCATACTGGCCTTTGAGGGTTTTATTTGTCGCCAGTTCTGAAGGTTCTCTGTCTTCCCACATTCAATCTGTGGACTGTGGACTGTGTTTCATTTCCCCCCAGGAAATAACCCCTACCAAAGTCGTCCCTATAATGTCAACCACGCAAATAAATGCTAGCAAAGCAGCTGTCTTTTACTATAGAAGAAAAAATTTCTTGCTCTTTTCTTTCCTCTATTTCTCAAACAAGTCAGGAGTTATCACTTGAGAGAGAGAGATAATTCAAAATTTCCTAAACATTTGATGTATTTTTAAAAAATCTGAATTTCTTTGCTGTGAAAATGCTGAGGTTTGATAGTACAGCAGGTAAGGCGCCTGCCTTGCATGTGACAGACCTAGGTTTGATCCCCGGCATCCCAAAGGGTCCCCTGAGCACCGCCAGGAGTGATTCCTCAGTGCAGAGCCACGTATAATCTCTGAGCATCGCCAGGTGTGGACCCAAACAAACAACAACAACAATAACAACAAGAAAAGGCTGAGGTTTTCCTAACTCTTTGTCTTGTCTCTCTGCTAGCCAGTCAGCTTAAAAAAATAAGGACTAGGGTTGTGAGTCAGGAGGTGGAGCATCGGCTTGTTTGTGTGGGATCTAGGTTCAATCTCTAGCACTGCATGACCCCAGAGCACTGCCAGGTGTTTGTATTGGGGCAGGGGTCCTCCCTCCTCATCTCCCTGACAGAAGGTTACTCTCATTTCATTACCTGCCTCAAAAAAAAAAAAAGGTACATCATTTTCTGTGGGGTGAAGCCTGGCTTTGAAGCCCTGTAATATTTGACATTGCTTTGGCTGCTGGGGCTCTGCTTGGGGCAGGGAGGGAAACTCAACCCACCCACTCTGAGGGGTCCCGGTGAAGACAGCCAGGTGCAAGAACAAGAGACTCTGAAAAGTTCAGACAAGCCTCACGCAGGGAGGAACCAGCAGAGGAACCCAGGTGTGCAGAACCTGGGGCTGAGATCTTCAAGTCTGCTCGAATCGGGACTGGCTCTCTTCTGCCCAGATCCCTCATTTTCCAGTAGCCTGGCGGTCACACCCAGAAACTGCCCCCTGCGCCGTGTAATCCCATTAATGGCCAACATCCAGAGACTATAAAACCAAGCTCCTGGAAACTTGGACATCTTATAGCCTAGTTCTCCCTCTTGGAGAACCTGGCAAGCTATTAAGAGTTTCCTGCCCACATGGGAGAGTCTGGCACACTCCTCATGGCGTATTCATATGCCAAAACCAGTAGCAATGATGGGTCTCATTCTCCTGATCCTGAAAGACCCTCCAATGCCAACCATTGGGAAGGATGAGTAAAGAGAGGCTGCTAAAATTTCAGGGCTAGGATGAATGGAGATATTACTGAGACCACTCAACAAAATCAACGATCAATGGGATGATGATGATGATGATGATGATGATGATGTTGATGATAATGATGAGTCTTCTAAAAGAACTTTTTTTTTATAAATTTTATTGAATCACCATGTGGAGGGTTACATAGTTCTCTCAGGATTATGTCAGTTATACAATACTCAAACACCCTTCCCTGCACCGGTGCCCATATTCCATCACCAACCACCCCATTATACCTCCCGCCCCCTCCCGCCTCCCCAGTCCCCGCCCTTGAAAGTGATAAATTTCACTTCGTTTACACTTTATCTTGGTTACATTCCATGTTTCAACACATAACTCACTATTGTTGCTAGGGTTTCCCCCCAAAAAAGAAAAGACAGTCCTACTGTCAAGGAAGCATTTGATAGTTCTCCATTGCTGAGAATGTAGAGATATTAAGTCCCGCTGTTTGTTACATAACTTTTCTATTTTTTCCCCCCGCCTCGTCCCGTGCCACTGAGTTCACGCCTGTTTAGTAATCACCACGCTGCCTGACAAAGGGAAAAAAAAACGAAAAAGATGGTTATAGTCTGGAAGAATGTCTGCCAGCAGTTTCTGGAACCAAAAAGTGATACGCTGGTATCGGCCCCAGCTTGAGGTTCCACCAGCGTCCTGCTGTTCCAAGTACATAATAATTTATTCCCTTGTATTCCATTCCCACGCCACCAGATCCATGTCAGCTTAATGGACATCATACTATGGTTAACACCACGCCGCGTTTCTTCCCGAGAAAGAAGGATATTTCTTCTCAGCCAGCGTGGGGATATGGCTTAGTTCAGTCTATAGAGATGGCTACCACTTTGATTGCCTTCAATATTTCAGCAAGAGACTTACTATTCTTGTTAGGATTTCCCACCAAAGTCCGACCCGCTAAGAAGGAACCATTTCATATTGGTTATGATTAAATGACATTAGGTCGCGCGGCCATGGCAGCGGCCTCACAGCTTTGAATTTCTGTATAAAGTCCAGGGAAAGTACAGCCAGAAATTACATGTCACTACAAACTTTAACCCTATTATGGTCCCCCCAAAGTCCAACCCGTTACAAAGGAACCATTTCATATTGCTGATGATTAGATGACATTAGGCTGTGGCGGCCACGCGGTTTTGGGTTTCTATATAAAGTCCAGGGAAAATTCTGCCTAAAATTCTATCGCTACAATCTTTTACCCTTCAACAAAAAACTCAGTACTATTGTTTGGAGTTTCCCCCCATGGTAAGCCCTGCCAAAAAGGAACATTTACACGTTGCTGACAATCAAGAGATATTAGGTTGCACGGCTGCGATAGCAGCCGGGTGGTTTTGGATTTCTATATGAAGTCCAGGGAAAATTCTTTTGGTAATTGCATCACTCGCTGGCGGTTCAGTTGCCTCTGGGGTCGATCTCACGTGGCAGCACAAAGGAGCGTCCCCACATGGCTCTGTGCTTAAATATCATTGGCACAGGGCGGATCCGGAAGTCCCGCCCCATTTGCTTTCCCAGGCTTCCTGCATAGTCTAAAAACCGGCTGTTGCCTCGCTGCGTTCAAAAAGAAAGAGTTGAGAGAGAAAGGACCATACCCTGCTGGCCGTGCCTGGGCCAGTAGCTCCGAGCACACAGTTTGGAGGCATTTTGGGGGCGCCGCTCGTGTCCAAAGTGGTTCAGTTGCCTCCGGGGTCAATCTCGAGTGGCGGCACAAAGGTCTAAAAGAACTTTTAATTCAAACCAGAAAGATCTCGTTGGCCCTATACAGCATCTTACATGTTGCTAACCCTAATTCCTCATCACCATTCCTGCCATTCTTCTTCCTTTCCATTCTTCCATGAGTTACAATCTTCAAATATCTAGCTCAGGTACTCCCTCTTCCTTTAGCACAAAGGATCACACCACCAAGTGTGCTGAGTTCTCTCTCCTTGGAACACAGAACATGTTTGCCATCTGATTCACACCCCCCCCCCTCCATTTGGCATGTTGCCTTATGTTTAATATTTTTAACTTGTTTCTCTACTCCACTTATGTCCATATTTACCTTTTGGTGTTTGATGCTTGACTGGAGTGATAGCACAGCGGGTAGGGCATTTGCCTTGCATGCGGCCAACCTGGGTTCGATTTCTCTGTCCCTCTCAGAGAGCCTGGCAAGCTACCAAGAGTATCCTGCTCACACGGCAGAGCCTGGCAAGCTACCCGTGGCATATTCAGTATGCCAAAAACAGTAATAACAAGTCTCACAATGGAGACTTTAATGGTGCTGTTCGAGCAAATCGATGAACAACGGGATGACAGGGATGACAGTGCTACAGTGCTACAGTGTTTGATGGTTGGCTTGGAGGGCAAAGATCAAATCTGCCATGCAGTGGACTCTCAAGAAATATTTGCTAATTTCAATTAATCAACAGTTCAAAGGTGACAACCATTTACTTTCATCTTTTTGTTTTGTTTTGTTTTGTTTTGGGGTCAACCCCAGTGATACTCAGGGCTTACTTCTGTCTTTGCTCTCAGGAATTACACCTGGTGGTGCTTAGGGCACCATATGGGATGTTGAGGATCGAACCCAGGTCCACTGTGTGCAAGAGGAATGCCCTCCCCCATGTACTATCATCCCAGATCCTTCCTTTCATTTTATTCCATAACCTTATAGTTTACTTTTCTACCATGAATTATTCCAGTTCCAGCATTTTTCTTTCTATCTGGAATCTGCCCAGAATTCCAGATTTTAGGACTTGAAGGGAATTCCAGAAGAGACAGAAGCTCTGCAAGTAGTAGGATATCATAGGCTAGAGAGACGGTACAGCTGTTAAGGCCATTGCATTGTTGGCACTGGGTTCACTCCCTAGCACCACATATGGTACTAGAACCTCTCCAGGAGTAATCCCTGAGCACCAAGTCAGGAGTAAATCCTGAGGGGAAAAAAGAAAAGAGAAAATAGAATAGTTAGATTCTGAAATATAAACAATGATGTAAACCATTGTAAAATAATAAGAGGAATTGATAGAAGCTCTGAGTATAACATCTATTTCCTATATTAAAGAAATAAAATTTATAAATAAGATAATAAAAGGATATCAAACTTCTTGAAAAATTAAAATGATATTTAAAGATACAGTAATATTCTTAGACATAAACAATTTAATCTATAGATCCAAAAGGTATAAATTTGGAAAAATAATATAGAAACACAAAGTCAAGATATATCCTACATGGGCATGAAAAGTTTCATGCTGAGTGAAATGAGTCAGGAAGAGAGAGACAGACATAGAAAGATTGCACTCATCTATGGTATATAGAATAACAGAGTGGGAGACTATCACCCAAGAACTGTAGAAATAAGTACCAGGAGGTTGACTCCATGGCTTCGAGGCTGGCCTCACGTTCCGGGGAAAGGTCAACTCAGAGAAGCGATCACCAACTACATTGTAGTCGAAGGCCATGTGGGGGAAGGGAGTTGCGGGCTGAATGAGGGCTAGAGACTGAGCACAGCGGCCACTGAACACCTTTATTGCAAACCACAACAGCTAATTAGAGAGAGAGAACAGAAGGGAATGCCTTGCCACAGTGGCAGGGTGGGGTGGGGGGGAGATGGGATTGGGGAGGGTGGGAGGGACGCTGGGTTTACGGGTGGTGGAGAATGGGCACTGGTGAAGGGATGGGTTCCCGAACTTTGTATGAGGGAAGTATAAGCACAAAAGTGTATAAATCTGTAACTGTACCCTCACGGTGATTCTCTAATTAAAAATAAATAAAATTAAAAAAAAAAAGATATATCCTACAGAAACTATTAACTCTGAAGTATAAAAGAAAAACTAGTCCTAAGGAAACCCAAGCCTTGCCTTACTTGAGCCCCTGGCAACGGAACAGGTGAGCCACCTCCAGGTACTGCAGCCAGACAAAGGCAAGGGGTCCTCACCACTCGATCAAATTGATGAACAACGAGATGACAGTGTTACAGTGCTTTTAATAAGGATAATATAATTTTTTGTTAAATATATCAACTCTGTAAAAATCATTATTCTAAACAAAGGATTTTCCTACTTCCCTCTGTGTGACCATGCCTAAATGAAAATTAATACCTGTCCCTTTGTCCATACATTACTGGAACCAATATTTTTCAGCCTTTCAGTTGGAATTAGGGACAAAGACAGTGTACTTTAAAGACTTTGAGATAAAAAGTTGATGCCCAGACCTTATGTTATACATTGCCCCAAAGATAACACTTTTATGTATTTTTAAAAATTATACTGTAATTTTATTTTTGTCAAAGGGAAATTTTTAGGAAATATATTCAAAAATAAAATAAGTAGGGACTATTTTATCTTTTTTTCATCAATGGGCAAACAGTGTCCACAGTAACAGAGCTAAATATTAGTGGAGCAGGGAGTAAAATTAAAATGTTTTAATTTCTAGACCAGATGTTCTCAGGGAAAGACAGTTATTATTATTTTTCCCTTGCTGAACACAGCTGGTTTTCATGGCAGTAAGATAACAAACATGAACCCAACAGAGTCATTGGTGTAAAGAATTTTCAACCTGCAAAGGACCTTGGAAATGGTCTTGGGCGGAGGGTTCTGCTGCTTCTCTGTCAGGCCCCACAGAGAGCCCAGCTGATGTGCCTCCAGGCCCCCGTTTTGACCTTCACAGGTTTTTCCTTATCTGATTTACATATTAATGTTCCACAGAAGAATCCGTTGGAGAAGAGGCATAATTTCTTCAAGTAGGTTTAAAACCACTGATAGCTTGCTCTCACAAAACAGGTGATTTAAAATAATCATTGCAAAATGAGGAAGTTTTGAGAAGTACCCGCGGATTCATAGGAGAATAAGCACTCTTGGGCCAGACTCACTTTTGTCACTGCCTGCTCTCACTCCATTTAGGAGCAACTGCTTTTCTAATTCGTGTTCCTGCTTTTTGCTAGACCACGAGCTAACAACTCAAAGGGTGCAGCCTGTACAAAACTTCTGAGGTCAAGAAGCTGCAGATTTAATGTGTGAACAAGAACAGTACAACATTTTCAAATGTCTTGCCTTATGATGTTTTATGTTCTAATTCTGAAAATTGTTTGACCAGAAGCAGCTGTCTGCAGTTAAAAATGCAGAACCTTTCTAAAGGTAGCAGGGATGTCCTTTATTGGATGTAAATATCACTATGTTCCTGAGATTATGAAGTCAGTTCAACGTGAAAGGCCAGTGATCTAATAATTTACATTAATATGGGACTCTCCAGGTTATAATTAGTAAAGTAACATTTCATCCTGTAGAAGGGGAATAAGCTTTAGGATGAGATATATCTGGTCCCAGATCATTTCACCACTATGGGAAACCTCCAGCAAGGCTAATATTACTCCAACCAATGCTCAGTCTTATCACCTGCAAAATGGACCTATCATGAAGAGCACAATGGAACAATTTAAGTGCCTAAGTCTTTCTCGAGTATGATAATTTCCTCTCCTCATTTTTCCAAAACAATCAAATATAAGTAACATTTTCCCCCACTGGACCCTATTTTAAATATGCTGGAGTATAATCTGTAAGAGTTGGTAAATAACTTTTATTTTTGGAGGGAATTTGGCCACACTCGGTGGCACTTGGGACCGCTACTGGTTAGGTGTTCATGCATCACTCCTAGCTGGGGACAGAATCAGAGCTGGCTCACGCATCAGTCCTAGCCGTGCTGGGGACAGAATCAGAGCTGGTTCACGCAGAGCATGTGCTTTCAGCCCTTTGAGCGATCTCTCTGCCCTGGGGAACTATTTTTCATAAAGAAACATTGTGTAGTTTTAGTCAGAACCAGTAGTCAGCATACTGTATATACTGTATATGATACCTATATACCTATAATATGTATGGTATATATCTACCTACTATGCCAATGTATTATATTTTACCAGGTATAGCATAGGTATAGCATGTACCTTGCATATTATATTCTATGTATTACATAAACTAGTCTAATTCGAAGCACCACATATGGTTCCCAGAGCACTGCCAGGAGTAATCTGTGAGCACAGAGCCAGGAGTAATCCCTGAACACTGCCAAGTGTGGCCTAACTCCCCACTGAATCTTTCACCTTCCCCACCACCACACATGCAGAAAGATGGCACCTCTGCACCGCGTTTATTTGATCTTCCAGTTGAGAGTGAGTCTAACTTGCTATGGGCAGAGTCCAGAGAGACAAAACTGTTGGTTTCTGGCTAGTCCACATGACTGGGGCTGGAGTGGGGCACTTAGGAAGTAACTTGTAATTTAAACAACCTTGTTGTCTTTGCCTGCATCTAAAACTGGCACAGCATTCCAAGAAGCTACAAGAGCGGTACTCTGCACAGAATAAGGGGCATCAATATTAACAACTATAATATAAATAATACAATAAACTCATACTAACACCAACAGTTTTAGCTGATGATCTTTAGTAAATAAGCTGACAGCATGCATTTCCTTGTGGTACTCTGTTTAAAAATGGATGTCATAATAACCAAGAAAATTAGCTTGCAAATAATGCAATTTCAGGTAGTGACAAAACATGCAGTGATGAAGTAATCTCCAAGGCTTGCTTCAGTTTGAAAGGAGTTAAAAAGAACAGGTTGTCTTTGTTTTATTTTTTATTTTTATTTTTTTTAAGTTTTTATTTTATAGAATCACCGTGAAAAAAATACAAAGCTTTCATGTTTAAGTCTCAGTCATATAATGATTAAACCCTCATCCCTTCACCAGTGCACATGTGCCACCACCAAGAACCCCAATATACCCCCCTCCAACCCACCCCTCACCTAAGTAGCTAATGATCTTCACTTTATTCTCTCTATACTTTGAATACATTCAATATTTCAATAGAGAACTCACTATTATTGTTTGGAATTTGCCCCCAGTCAGGCCTGCTGAAAAGGCATCATTTAATAATTTCTTTTCATTGCTGAGAATGAAGACTCTATGAGGCCGCGCAGTTTTGGATTTCTGGTATTTTAGCTCAGTTCACAGTCTAGATGCATCTCTGTAAGAAGCCGCTCTGGGTGCCAAAATGGGTGATGCCCCCCTCCCATGATCACCTACGAGCTACATCATTGCAAACTCATACCTCTGGGAGTCTTAGGAGGGGTTCTCACCACGTGGATGTTGCCGCCACAGAAAAACAGGGTAGAGAGGGAAAATCCTTCCCCAGGAGGCACGGGGTTGTAGCACAGCTCACAGTCTAGATGCATCTCTGCAAGAAGCCGCTCTGGGCGCCAAAATAGGTTAGAAGACCTCTCAGATCATAGTCTTTAGGAGAAGAGGGTCCGTTTCACGCTCGGCAGCTCCGGATCTTATCTGGGCGGAGGGCGTAGAACAGGTCATCTTGATAAGAAATCCTATTATTTCCTTACTGGGATAGCTTCATGTAAAGCATACCTACCGAAAATTGTGTACTTCTTAAAAACAGCAACTGTAGGAGATTTGAAATTATAACTTTGGGAAATATCAAGTAAAAGTACTTAGGGGATGATATTGCAAAAATAGGTGTGGCTCCCAGTTCAGGTGAGTCTAACTTGAAAAATCAGAAATACCAAATAATGGCAGCTTAAAGAATGTTTTTTCAAGGAATCATAAAGTCCAAATCTTAGTGGCCCCAGTGTTGGTAGGGGTCTGAGTGAGGCAGGCTGCTCTTAGCTGTCTTTCCTACCTAAACTTCCCCTTCTAGCTTGTTGCTCCCTGGTTTCAAAAGCAAACCACCCCTGCAACTTCCTACAAGTTGTGCGGGGAGAAGTGAAGTTCAAAGGGTGAAACTTCCCTGCTAGGATATTTCGCCTCTCTCTCTCTCTCTCTCTCTCTCTCTCTCTCTCTCTCTCTCTCTCTCTCTCTCTTCTCTCTCTCTCTCTCTCTCTCTATATATATATATGTAATGAATCACCATGAGAGTACAGTTACAGATTTACATATTTTTGTGCTTGTGTTTCTGTCATACCATGCTCGAGTACCCATCCCTCCACCAGTGCCCATTCTCCACCACCGATGATCCCAGTATCCCTCCCACCACCCCCCACTCCACCCCCTGCCCACCCCGCCTCTGTGTCAGGGCATTCCCTTTTATTCTCTCTCTCCTTTGGGGTGTTGTGGCTTGCAATAGAGGTATTAAGTGGCCATCGTGTTCAATCTATAGTCTACTGTCATCACGCATTTCCCATCCTGAGTGGGTCCTCCAACCACACTTTACTTGGTGGTCCCTTCTCTATCTGAGCTGCTTTTCCCCCAGCATGTGAGGCCATCTTTAAAGCCGTGGAGCAAACCTCCTAGTTCTTATTTCTACTACTCTTGGGTGTTAGTCTCCTACTCTGTTACTTTATATTCCACAGATGAGTGCAATCTTTCTATGTCTGTTTCTCTCTTTCTGACTCATTTCACTAAGCATGATACTTTCCATGTTGGTCCACTTATATGCAAATTTCATGACTTCATCTTTTCTAACAGCTGCATAGTATTCCATTGTGTAGAGGTACCAAAGTTTCTTTAACCAGTCATCTGATCTTGGGCACTCGAACTTTTTTCCAGATTCTGGCTATTGTAAACAGTGCTGCGATGAACATATAAGTGCAGATGTCATTTCAACTATACATTTTTGCCTCTCTAGGATATATTCCCAGAAGTAGTATTGCTGGGTCAAATGGGAGTTCAATTTCTAATTTTTTGAGAAGAGTCCATATTGTTTTCCAAAAGGACTGAACCAATCTGCATTCCCACCAGCAGTGAAGGAGAGTCCCTTTCTCCCCACATCCACGCCAGCACTGGTTGCTTTTGTTCTTTTGGATGTGTGCCAGCCTCTGTGGTGTGAGGTGGTATCTCACAGTTGTGATCTGCATCTCCCTGATGATTAGTGATGAAGAGCATTTTTTCATGTGACTTTGGCCATTCGTATTACTTCCTGGAGAAAGTTTCTGTTCATTTCTTCTCCCCATTTTCTGATGGGGTTGGATGTTTTCTTCTTATAGAGTTCAACCAGTGCTGTGCATATCCTTGATATCAACCCCTTATCAGATGGGTATTGGGTGAATATCCTTTCCCATTCTGTAGATTGTTGTTTATATTCTGTTCACTGTATCTTTTGCGGTGCAGAAGCTTCTTAGTTTATCTCTGTTTCCACTTGGTTGGTCAATTGCATGTCATCTTTGAAGATACCTTTAGCTTCCATTTCGTGGAGGGTTTTGCCAACCTTGTCTTCAATGTACCTTATGGATTGTGGTCTGATGTTGAGGTCTTTAATCCATTTTTATCTGACTTTTGTGATGGTGTCAGGTCGAGGTCTAAGCCCATTCTTTTGCATATAGTTGTCCAGTTATGCCAGCACCATTTGTTAAAGAGGCTTTCCTTGCTCCACTTCACATCTCTTGCTCCCTTATCAAAGACTAGATGATCATACATTTGGGGTTGTGTGTAGGGATATTCTACCCTGTTCCAATTGGTCTGCAGCTCTGCCTTTGTTCCAGTACCATGCTGTTTTAGTTGTTAACGCTTTGTAGTAGAGTTTAAGGTTGGGGAGTGTGATGCCTACCATCGTCTTTTTCCCATGAATTCCCTTTTTTTTCCTTTTTGGGTCACACAGCAATGCTCAGAGGTTACTCCTGGCTCTGCACTCAGGAATTACTCCTGGCAGTTCTCAGGGGACCATATGGGATGCTGGGAATCAAACCCAGGTCTGCTTCGTGCAAGGCAAATGCCCTACCCACTGTGCTATTGCTCCAGCAACCCCCCCAAGAACTTCTTTAGCTCCTCCTTTTAAGGAGTTTCCCAGAAACCTCTTCCCAATAATTCCCTTCTACAGTTCTTTTTCAGCTGATCCTAAGGCTTCCCTAAACAAAAACAAGGGTTATAACAGTAAGCAGAACAACAATGAATACTGACTAGAGAAATGGCAGTATCTATCCGAGAGGAAGTGCACAAACTTAACTAAGAAATAATCCTCTGAGAGTTGGCAATAAAGTACAGCATGTAGGATGCCGTCCTGCACGTGGCTGACCGGGTTCTATCCCTGGAACCCCATATGGTCCCCCAATCCGCACCAGGAGTGGTCTCTGAGCACAGAGCCAGGAGTAGTAAGTTACGAAGAGTGTTCCAAAATAAACAAACAAAATAACAACAACAAAAAAAGAAAAACAAGCTTCTGAACATCTGTGAAATAAACATTTAACAATAAGACAAACAAAAAACTTGGTATGATTCTTCCAATATAGCAATGACTATTTAGCATCCAGTTCCTTTCGCCAAGATCTACCTCCCACGCATTTGTTTGTTTAAATTCCACTTTCTACTATTTATGAAAAGAAAGCCCACCTGCAATACCAAGCCCCAGGCTTGGTTTGAATACACATTTTAAATACACAAGCAAGAATTCCATTTATCTTAAGTGATTTTCTATTTTCTTCCTTCTACTTAATATTTCAGAATTCTTAAAAAAAAGCCAAATGATGAAATGAGCGGCCATAGGGCTGGGGAGGGAGGTGGGCTGTGAAGGGAGCATGCTGGAATTCCTGCTGAGAACAAGAAAACAAAACCCAAGCAGGTGGTAGACATTCAAGGGTGCAGAGGACCCTAGGCTAAGAGGAGGGTCCAACTAGATGTGTCCCTTCCCGTCCAGATTCTAGTCATCTAAATATTGCATAATATGAGGTAAAGGGCTAAAATGTAAAGCACTCACGAAGTTCAGACTCTGAAGAACCAATAATCTCATCCAAAAAGTGGGAGAGGGGTGAGAGAGATAATGCAGAGAGTAAGGAGTTTCCCTTGCACATATCTGACACTGTTCTGTCCTTTGCAACATACCATATATGGTCCCAGAGCACAGAGTCAGGAGTAATCCTGAACACTGCCAGATGTGACCCAAGACCCTCCCCAAACAAACAAACAAACAAAAAAAACAAAATCCAGAAGAGATTAACAGACATTTTCACAAAGAAGATATATGGTGGCCATAGGCCTATGAAAAGGTGTTATTATCAGTTTTTACTAGGGAAATGCAAATCAAAATGTGATGAGATATCATCTCACCGAGTGATAATGGCGGATATTAAAAGACCGGGGACAAACCGGTGTTGGTGGGATCTGGTGATAGAACTTTCATTTATGACAGTGAGAATGTTGTCTCGTTTAGCCTCGTGAAAAGCAGACTGAAGATTCTTTTAAAAAGTAAGAATACAGCTTTCATAATTCTCAGGAATTCCACTTTTTGGTATCTGCCCTGCAAGCATGAAACTAATTTAAAAAAAATATAGGCATACCTATTGCAGCACTGAGTAAAATAGCTAGGATGTGAGAAAAAAAAAACAATTTCCAATGGTCCAATGGCAGACAAGTGAATTTAGAAGTTATAGTGGGGCCAGAGTGATAGTACAGCAGGTAGGATGTTTGTACTATCTGGTCGACCCAGGTTTGATCTCTGGCATCTCATTGGTCCCTAGAACACCACCAGGAGTAATTCCTGAGTGTAGAGCCAGGAGTAACACCTGAGTATTGCTGAGTGTGACCCAACAAACAAAAAAGAAAGAAGGAAAGAAAGAAAGAAAGAAAGAAAGAAAGAAAGAAAGAAAGAAAGAAAGAAAGAAAGAAAGAAAGAAAGAAAGAAAGAAAGAAAGAAAGAAAGAAAGAAAGAAAGAAAGAAAGAAGAAGAGAAGGAAGGAAGGAAGGAAGGAAGGAAGGAAGGAAGGAAGGAAGGAAGGAAGGAAGGAAGGAAGGAAGGAAGGAAGGAAGGAAGGAAGGAAGGAAGGAAGGAAGGAAGGAAGGAAGGAAGGAAGGAAGTTATGGTATGGGGCCAGAGCAAGAGTATAGCACATAGGGAACTTTTCTTGCACACAATTGACACAGGCCTTGCACGCCTGGATAAAACTGGAGTGTTTATGTTGAATAAAGTAAGTCAGAGAGAAGAGGACAAATTACAACTTGAGAAAACTGGTGGGTTTATGTCGAATGAAGAAAGTCATAGAGAGATGGACAACTATCAGATCACTGTATTTATCTGTGATATACAGAGAAAGAAAACTAAGGGATGAGAAATATCAAAGGATGGCACACCCTTAGCCTTGGAAAATAGAACTGAGAATGCCAAGTAAGTGGGGGTATGGGTGGGAGGGAGTGATGAAATGGACTGGATATAATTTAAGGACATTGGTGGAGAATTTGGGGCACTTTGGTATGGCGGAGAGGCAAGGTAAGTGTGTACACCAACCACACAAGCATAAAAGCTATTATAAGCATATGACCCAATGACAATAATTAAATTTTAAAAAATGAATTTGCTAAGGGACTAGGAGAGGGATGGAGTTGGAGGGGAATGTTGAGACATAGGTGGAGGGTGTTAACACTGGTGCTCGGGGTGAAGCCAGACATTATATTCTCGAAACTCTATTATCAACAGTACTATAAATCACAGTGCCTAAACAAAAATGGTAATACATAAATAAGTATACAAAGTCTGTTTAAATGTTTATCAAAATTTAGTATCCAAATTAAAAATTAGCTATAATTCAGGCTGCAGAGGTTACTGCCCAGGTTGGATCCCTGGTACCATATGGCCCCCATGGTACTACTGGGAATGACCCTCAAGGTCAGAACCAGGTGTAGCATAGCCCCAAGCACTGCCAGATGTGATGCAATAACAACTATAATAATGAATAGATGGGTGAGTGCCATTGATTCTCACAAGCATCCCTCACTCTTATGTTAAGAGAAACTCTGGAACAGAATGAACACAGTGCAGTGCAAGGTGCCATAGAGCCTTCGTGCTTGAAGCCATGACCACCGTACACTGGCCTTCGTGGCAGTGGCTAGAGGGTGTGCAGCAGAACCTGAGAGGCTGGTGCATACCAGCCCTTCCCTACGCAGTCCTTCCCAACCATACTGTACTTGGGATATACATTGTTAACAGGTCTTCAAGCAACTTACAGACACTAGAGTTTAAAGACGTGCACCTCTAGTGTTCCTCCAAAGCTGGCCCATGATCTGCTATCACAATCCCGTTGAGACTAAAATAATAATAATAATAATAATAA
This sequence comes from Sorex araneus, assembly GCF_027595985.1. Classification (NCBI taxonomy): domain Eukaryota; kingdom Metazoa; phylum Chordata; class Mammalia; order Eulipotyphla; family Soricidae; genus Sorex; species Sorex araneus. The sequence goes on from NC_073313.1 coordinate 279,314,961, forward strand.
TAATAATAACAAATGAATAAAAAATAGATATTTTTGTATCTCATACACACTTTAAGAATGAGCCAGATGGACCTGGTGATTTGCTTCTGATAGCAGGGATGGTGGGGAGATGCTGAGACTAGGACAGAGGAAGGCGGTGGCTCTGCCCTCTCTTCTCTTTAGACGGCATTTTCTGAAGGAAGCCCGCTGCTGTGCCTGTGGAGAGGCCCAGGGAGGCGGAATGGAGGAAAGCATTAGGCTAGTGTCCACTGAGGAATCGAGGCCTTTAGGCAAACAGCTCAACTCTACAAGGAAGGGAATCCTGTCAACAACCTGTGCCTGAGTGAGCACGGAAGCAAATGAATCACCTGCTTAACTGATGTCCTATAAGAGTCTGTGCCAAGTCACTGAGTTAAGTTGCACCCCGATTCCTGATGTACATAAGGTATCAAAGAATAGATGTCTACTTTTATGGATAATTTGTTGCCCAGCAATAGATAATTAGGGTACAGGAATGTTTCTGGCAAAAAAATCTCTGGAGTGTTTAGCTTTTTACTCTATAAAAGAATATGTCTTGGTCATAGGGAATTTTCTTTCCTATATATGGAATACCCCATTCCTTAATATTGTCAACAATTAAAAAAACTTATTGTATGATATAAAGTTTGACAAATTGGTATCAAACTCTCTAGAGAGCAAATGTAAGTTCCTAAGAATAGTACTTGCTAAATATTATTAACAGAATTGTGTAGAGCAGCCAGTGTGCATAGCCTTCTGGGGGAAAGGAGAATGCAAAGCCAGTGAACTACTTCCCATCTCTTAGTGTGGATTGATTCACCTGGAAGTTTCATTCAGCCACAGATTTCTGGGTCCATCTTCAGAGTTTCTAATTCAGTGTGTCCGAGATAAGCATGCAGAATTTGTGTCTTTAAGAAGCTCCCAGGCGATTCTCCTGTGGAGAAATCACACTAAAAACACTGACATGGCCAGTGCTTCCTGTGGTGGGGGAGCGGAACAATTTAGAATACCTACAGGCACGGGCAAGCTAAAAAGAACAAACCTGGAACCACTTTAAGACTCGCTGAGGGGCTGGAGTGATAGCACAGCGAGTAGGGCATTTGCCTTCTACATGCCCAACCCGGGTTCGATTCCCAGCATCTCATATGGTCACCCAAGCACTGCCAGGAGTAATACTTGAGTGTAGAGCCAGGAATAACCCCTGAGCATCGCTGGGTGTGACCCAAAAAAGAAAAAAAAAAGACTCGCTGAAACAATGAAGTTCTGGTGTTGGGGAATGAGACTTCAGAACCAAGGGACTTTCAAGTGGAAATATTGAAAGGGTTTGCTAACACCATCACATTCCCTTCCAGATACTGCAGTTTCCAATACTGATCCTAGATACTAAGGGAGAAAATAGGAATATTGTCATTCTGAATGAGATAGCCGTGAAGCTGAGTTTAGTGAGCGTTGGTGAGAGAGATGAAGTATCTCTCAGTCAGCAGGACTCCTAAAGTCAGATGCTCTAAACTCTATTTCCATAATCCGCTTAGCCATCATATTTGGCTAAAAGAATTACTTTGGGGCTTCCAGACAGCTGTGACTTTCTTAAAAATGATCAGATGGCGGCCTTGAAAGCTGTCGAAATCTTTCAGATTGTACCTGATCTGATTTATACTGTGTCAGGACATTAGGTTCAATTTTTCAACTTGGCATCATTATCTCTGTTTCAAAGTTGGGAATGATTCGATCTGTCAGAGCACACAATTGTAGTTACTCAAGTGCTGTTTTTGAAATGCATTTACTTTCTCAGTGGTCTGGAGACAGTGGGGTTATTAGAATACTTTCCAAACACACAGTTCCCGGGACGCATTTCCAGGCTTGTTCCCAGTATCTGTTAACAGATGTCATAATTGATGCCAGCGGGTCAGTAAAGAAAGTCTTTTCATCGATACCTTGGCATGCTCCTCTAAAAACTTGATTATCTTGGCATTTTCTTTATAATTCCTTGCAAATGGTTCTAGTTTCGCTAGGATAATGTCCAAATGGCTATTTCAGATGCTGATTTATTTTTGCTGTTTGGGGATATTGGCTGTCTTCCAAGAAATACCATGCTATTACTCTATTCTGGCATCCTCAGCAGTGCGCAAAGATCACCAGGACTGGCTGGCAGAGGGAGGGAGCAGAGCCTGGTGAAGACTGAGAAGGAAATTTAGCCCAATTTACTTCTCACTCGGAGAGGGGGGAGGCATTTGTGAATAGCAAAGCAAGGAGGCTGATAAAAATTAATTTCAGGGGTCAAAATAAAGCATGCCCAATGGAAAGTCAGACATTTAAAGTATTTTTAATTTATCCTCCTCTCCACCACCACACACACTTTATTTAAACACTGTGGTTTACCAAGCTATTCATGATGATTTGTTACAGGCATTCGATATTCCAACACCAATTCCACCACCACTGTCACCTTCCCTCCACCATTGTCTCCATTTTCCCAACTGCCCCTCCAGTCTGCCCCCATAGCAGGCCAAGAATAGTTTAATTTCTATTGGCTGTTGGGATAGCACAGCAGGTAGGGCATTTTTGCCTTGCACCTAAGGTCAACATAGGCTGACCTATGTTCGATTCCTCCACCCCTCTCAGAGAGCCCAGCAAGCTACCAAGAGTATCCTGCCCTCAGGGCAGAGCCTGTCAAGCTCCCCATCGCGTATTCAATATTCCAAAAACAGTAACAACAAGTCTCATGATGGAGATGTTACTGGTGCCCACTCGAGCAAATTGATGAACAACAGGACGACAGTGATACAGTGCTTGGTTGTTACCCCTAAATGGCTACTGGGATGGCCGAAAAATGTTTCTGTAGAGGAGAGTTTGTGAAAATTATGTCTCACCATTAAGTCTTTGTCTGAAGGTTTACTAAACTGGTATTGCAAGTTTAAAATTCTGTGCTCTTTTTTCTTCTTTTTTTTTTTTTCTCTCTCCTTTTGGGTGTTGTCTTCCACTTATTCTTTTCTTGATTTCTTTCCTTTTTTGTCTCCTACCTGAACACTAGTGGGGTCAAGCGTCATCTAAGGATCCCAGAGCTCTTTCATAATGTTAAAAAGTAAGGGACAGTCTCAGGCCAGGGCCAATACCGGCTTGCGCTCCGCCGAGATTCGACCCGGGTGGCCATGCTTTTTCATGGCCGCTTTGCTGCTGAACGACCAGGATCCAGAGTCAGCTACACTACTTCTGGTCCCAGCAAGTGCTTGCAGCCATGTTTCCAGACTGTGAACTAAGTCCCAGGAAGGGAAATGATGCTATTTCCAACATAAATATCCCTAGGCTTAATTACTAAAATACAGAAATCCTAAACCGCGTGGCCGCTACTGCGGCTGGGCAACTTCATATCTCTTCATTCTCATCAATGGAAAACTAATTATCAAATGCTTCCTTTTCAGTAAGTCCATATTTTGGGGGGATAAACTCCAACAACAAGTTGTGTGTTGAAACTCCAACAACAATAGTGAGTTTTGTGTTTAAGTATGGAATGTAATCAAAGTAAAGAGAAAATGAAGTGAAATTTATCAGTTATGCAGGCGGGGGTGCAGGGGTGGGGGTGGGAGGTATACTGGGGTTTTTTTGGTGGTGGAATATGGGCACTGGTGAAAGGACAGGTGTTTGAGCATTGTATAACTGAGACATAAGCCTGAGAACTTTGTAACTTTCCACATGGTGATTCAATAAAATAAATTAAAAAAATCACTGTCACTGTCATCCCGTTGCTCATCGATTTGTTTGAGCGGGCACCAGTAATGTCTCTCATTGAGAGACTTATTGTTACGGTTTCTGATATATCCAATATCCAATATGCTGGAGCGATAGCACAGCGGTTGGGCGTTTGCCTTTAACGTGGCTGACCCGAGTTCGATTCCTCCGCCCCTCTCGGAGAGCTTGGCAAGCTACCAAGAGTATCGAGCCCACGCGGCAGAGCCTGGCAAGCTACCCATGCATATTGAATATGGATTGGAAACTAAAAAAATAAATAAATAAAATTCTGTGTTAACGTTTTTGTTAGTTGAGATTGGTTGGTCCCTAGGTTACATTTAATCCATCTACTTACTGTGATGTTAGTATTGTAGATATTGAAAATCTTAAAGAATTCAGAAAATCCAGAATTTCCTTTTTTTAAAAACTTTTTATTTTCATAAAGTTGTTCACAATAATGGATTAAATTCAATATTTCTACATCAGTCCCACACCATCACACCTTCCCACCACCATTATTTTGAATTTACCACCACCATTCAAACCTGCTGAACAGGCAAATGCTAGATCATTTATTTGTATTTCCCACTATGAATAACATAGGATGTCATGCGGTTGTGAGCTCTTAGAAATCTAAAATTCTAGATAATTAGGATTTGAAGAAATCTCTGCAGGGAGCTGCTCAATTCCAGGATTCTTCTGTGTGTCTCTGGATCATGGCCGTTAATGAGCTTAAATAGTTGCCGAAATCCAGAATTCTTAACTGGGTGATTCAACTAGAGCTTAATTTTTAATTTGGCAGTGGCTTAGGGGTGTGGGAGTGGCTGCCAGGGATTTGTTTGTGCAGAAGCTGGTCCTGAAATGTTTTTAAATGTAATTATCATAACGTTAATTTCTCATCAATAGTTGTTCCTATAACTGAAATGATTAGAGGCTTCTAGAAAAGTGAACCAAGACCAAAGGAATTCTTTTCTGCCTTGTCTCTCCCTGAGTTACATGTTAAACTTATTTCTTGAGACAAAATTCGAACAAGCTGGTTGCCCCGATTTTCCTTATCTCTTCTCTGCCTCATCTCCTTGGCACAAGACGATGTACTGCACACCAGACACAAGTGTGCCTCAGAGCCATGTAGCCTCCCAGCGTTGAAATGCCTTCTGTTTTGAGTTCACTTTACCTCTCCTGTTAAAACTTTTGCTCTCAAACTGGGGAGACAGTTCAACAGGTAAGGCGCTGTGCTGATGTCGGCATGTCCCCATTCTAACTGCGCGTTTCTAAGTAAACTGTTCCAGATGCCTGTTCAGCTTTTATGGGGCCAACTTCGCTCTGCTAACTTTAAAAATAATAATAAAGAAAATGTCTGGGAACTTCCAAAAGCATGGATTTCCCTGGCCTTATAAATGATTAAAATACCCTTTTTTTTCCTCCTTCATCAGCCATTCAGCTGAGGGCACCACAAACCCACAGTGCAGTCACGGACTCGGCTGTTTACATCCTGGAAGGCCTCACAGTTAACCTCCTTCCTGACCCACCCACAGTTTCCTCTGGCTTGTTATTTGACAGACTATCCAAATACTTTACCTAAGTCATTTGCTTCCTTCCTATTAAAAGCTTTTTACTGCTGACACCAACCTCTTCTTCCTTTGCAAGGATCAAGGGTGTTTTTTCATTTTAGTTTCTGTAGCACAGGGTCTGAGTTAATAGCTCTTAGCAAAATCCCGTCTTTTGGATTGCTTATTGGGACGTCAGGGAAAGTGGAATTATACATTTGGCTATAGAGGTACAGCATAATTAATTGTAAGCACTTAGAATAACTGAATTTAAAATAAATAAAAATATTTAAAGGGAAGGGCCTTGTAGGCCTGCTATAATTAACAGGTAATGTGACCCTCATTTCAATTAGCATGTCAATTGTTTCTGTGAATGAGCTCACTCTCTGAAAGAGTTTCCTGATTTTTCCCTGAAAACAGCTCCTTTTAGTAGGTTACTTAAAAATTATTATACTCACAGATAGTGCAAAGCAAAACATAGAGATCACAGACTTAAAGATAGTGGGATTCTAAGGGCTGGAGGCTTCCTTTTGGCTTTCTAAAAATCAATTTTTTTTTTTAAACAGAATCATCATGAGATACACAGTTACAAAGCTGCTCATGGTTAGGTCTCAGCCATACAATGTTTCAACACCCGTTCCTATTTCACACCACCAGTGGCCCGTTTCCCTCCCCACACCCCTGCCTGACTCTGTGGCAGGCACTTTTCCTCTCTCTCTCTCTCTCTCTCTCTCTCTCTCTCTCTCTCTCTCTCTCTCTCTCTCTCTCTCTCTCTCTCTCTCTCTCTCTCTGTCCCCCCCCCGCACGTGTCTTTCTCTGTCTCTCTGTCTCGGCTATCTCTACTGTCTGTCTGTCTGTCTCTCTCTGTGTGTCTGCTGGCTGGCTGTCTCTTTCTGTCTCTGTCTCTCTCCTTTTGGGCGTTATGTTTGCAGTACAGTACTGGGAGGTTATCATATTTGTTCCTGTACCTCCTCTCAGCACGTAGTTCCTGTCCAGAGCGCTCATTACTACCCTCACTGTCACAGCCATCCCTTCTCCGTCCCGAGTGCCTTCTCCCCAGCCCTGGAGGGAGGCTTCCTTTCACATGCTCAGTGTGCATTTCAACTTTCTCAAAGCTCCCCCCATCTCCTTCTTCTGAAAGAAATCTAAAGTAATCCTTTTACATTTTGCCATGTTTTTCCCTCTGGGCTCTAAGGCATTACCCAATATTTGTCTGTTTCTCCCCTGGAAAATCCCCAGAGCAGCCCGGGCTGCCAGTCCCGCCTCAGATGCCGCCACCCTAGTCCTCCTGCTCAGTATTTGCCAGCCTGAAAACACTCTGGGAAGTGTTTCTAAACTGCCAGAGGAAAGGGACCCGGGAACTTTGGCCGTGGAAGTATGGAAGATGGTTCCTCTCAGGTAGGTCATCTGAGACAAAACCTGCTCAGCCTGACGAGATTTTATATGCTAAGCATCCAGGCTAGACACTAGCACATATGCTGGACTAGTTAATATTAAAACTAGTTAATAGAGCACCTTTGAGCTCGATAACAATGGAGTCTGCTTGTAAACCAGATGCTCGGAGATATGGCATGAAGATACTGCTTCATCAGTAATTCTAATCCAGTTCTAGATCGATTCAGTGCAATGATTTTATAGGCCAGTGGAACCTTTTTCTTATAGTCAGGTGGGTTTAGGTAGGTAGATTAATCCTGACATCTGGGTCTCTCAGTATCTGTATAGCAAGCTGTATTGCCCAAAAGGAGAGAGAGAGAGAGAGTAAGAAGGAAAGTATCTGCCATAGAGGCAGGGCATGGAGTGGGTTGGGGGTGGCAGGAGGGACACTGGGGACTTTGGTGGTGGAGAATGTGCACTGGTGGAGGGATGGGTGTTCGATCATTGTATGACTGAAACTCATACATGAAACCTTTGTAACTGTATCTCACAATGATTCAACAAATGTTTAAATAAAATTAAAAAATAAAAAGTCAAATGTATAACCACCCCCACTCCAAAATCCCAACATTTGTTAGTCTATCAATACGTTTCACTCTTCAATTTTTGAAAAATTTTCAAATTTGATGAATATTCTTTTTTTGGAAATAAAAACAGCTTTTATTTGAAAGTTTTGAGAAAGGGGAAGGAGGGGGAGAGAGAGAGAGAGGGGAGAGAGAGAGAGAGAGAGAGAGAGAGAGAGAGAGAGAGAGTCCTGGTACACTTCCCAGTATTAACAGATTAAAGCATGCAAGTGCATCTCAAAAGGGGAGATGCAGGCAACACATGTGCTCAGCACCATGTGCATGGGCTGGCAACACACAAGCACCCAGACAACACATGCGCTCATGTGCTTGAGCAGTGCCATTATTCTCTTAAAATGTAAACACCCCTTGAAGAGGTTATACCAATTCTTTTCTTTATCAGATAACATATTATAAACAGTTAATATTTTAGCAGAGATTATTGCAAAAGTAGTACAGGCCAGGGGGAGAAAGGGAGCGAGCTGAGAGCCAAGGGCTGGGAGAAGGAAGGCACCCAGACAAATTTCAAAGCCTCGTGAGACTGCCATTTGGGCACTTCCCACTCGTGTGGACCATCTCTGGGCAGATGCTTGCAGCTTCCCTGAGCATAAGGTCAGTTTTCACAGCTCGGCTGCTCTCCTGGCTCGCTAGCCTCCATCAAAGGGCATGTCCATCTTCATTCTGTTGGTCAATGAATCCACTTTAGCGTAACTTTCTAAAATTGTTCAGCTATCAAGCCAGTAACTTCATTTGGAATCCTCATCTACACACACAAAAAGCACGATCCATGTTCCTTTTTGCTTTTCTCTTTTCAAGGATCAAAAGGATCCTTGCAATGCCAGAAGACCGGAGATGTGCATTTTGAAAACAACAAAGGACCAAGGAGGACCCTGTTAAAATGTCCTGATTGGCCGTTTAAACTGTCAGGCCTCACTACTAGGTGAACCGACAGACACAAAATGAACTCCAAAGAGCTAAATTGTTGGAAGAGAGGAAGGAAATTATAAATATCAATGATGAGTTTGAGACCACTGTAGAAACAAGGCCTATTGCCATCTTAGTTTCTTCCTAGCACGTATGTAATTATAGATGATAATGAGGCCCCCTTTTTTCTTTTACCTTGGATAAGTATTTATTTATTTATTTAATTTTTTTTTACTGAATCACCATGAGAAAAGTTACAAAGCTTTCAGGTTTAGTCTCAGTCATACAATGATCAAACACCCATCCCTTCACCAGTGCACTTGTTCCACCACCAAGATCCCAAGTATACCTCCCATCCCACCTCCACCCCCCCGCCTGTGTGGCTGATGATTTTCACTTTACTCTCTCTTTACTTTGATTACATTCAATATTTCAACAGAAAACTCACTATTACCATTTGGAATTTTCCCCCAACAATCAGACCTACCAAAAAGGCATCATTAGATAATTTGTTTTCCATTGCTGAGAATGAAGAGCATATGAGGTCTTGGATTTCTGGTATTTTAGTAACTAAGTCCAGAGAAATTTCTGCCAGAAGTCGCGTCACTGCAAGCTGAACCTCCGGTTAGTGGGCTCTAAAAGATGGCGGTAGCCATGCCACCCCCGAAAGGAAAGGCCAAAGGACAAAAACCTTTCCCCTCCCAGGGCAGCACAGGAGCCCCCTTATTTTCTTACAACTGTATATAAGGTATGTTAGTGATCACTGTCACTGTCACTGTTATCCCGTTGCTCATTGATTTGCTCGAGTGGGCACCAGTAACATCTGCATTGTGAGACTTATTGTTACTGTTTTTGGCATATCAAATACGCAACAGGTAGCTTGCCAGGCTCTGGTGCCTGCTCGAGCAAATCTATGAACAACGGGATGACAGTGACAGTGAGAGTTCATAATAACTTATTACATTCAATATTCCAACACCAATCCCACCACCATTACACCTTCCCATCAACATATTTCAAATTTTTCTACCCCAACTCCCCCAAAACCTGCCTCCAAAGCAGTACCTAAATAATTTATTTTGTATTGTTTGTTATGAATAATTGGCTTAAAATGATTACAAAACTTCCCTTAAAGTGTGTGAAGATTGTTGTATTTCAACCTGGAGTCATTAAGCCATTGTGTAAGAGATTACTAATGTGCTGTTAATAATGTGCTGTTAAAAGTTGGGCCTTGTGTTTATATATATATATATATTTATATATATATATAATCTATTTATTTATTTATTTATTTTGAGATTGGTTGCCTTCTACTTTACACCCCATCAAATGTGGTGTGCTACTCTTGGTACGTTGGTGGTGTAGAGTATGAGATATTGTGGCTGCGCACTCCAAGATTCTAAAATATTAGATACAGCTGAGGTTAATTTTTTTTTTAATTGGATGGTGACTTTGGGGTCTGGAGGCATTTCTGCAGCGTGTGGCTTTCACATTGCTCTCTTCTGAGAGATTTATTTGTGAGTCTGGAAAAGTTCTTTTTTAGAACTTTTTTAGAAGCAGATAGATCCTTTGAACCTCTTCTCCATTCTACACTCCTTGCCCCCAACACAGCTTGGAGCCTTTATTCCCTCTTAAGCTAAAGGGATATATCAGGACCAACAAATAGGCCACCAATCTGTCATGCAGGAAGACCTCTAAGTTGGTAAATCTTATCAACTTTCTCAGATCTCTATAGAGTGTCTGGATTTTTAGAGTGGGGGTGTTGGACCACATCTGGCAGTGCTCAGAGCTCCTCCTGACTCTGTGCTCGGGGTATTAGAGGTCAAGCTGGTGCCAGCAGCACCTGCAAGGTAACTGCTTTACCTCCTACGTGATTGTTCTGACCCCTTCTGGTATTTTATTTTTTCCTCACTTTATTTAAAAATTTTAATAGGCATTTTAAAAATATATAGTATATTGACACTATTGAAATGCACAGATCTTAATGTACAGTTTGAACAGTTTTCTTTCTTTCTTTTTTTTTTTTTTTTGCTTTTTGGGTCACACCCCGCGATGCACAGGGGTCACTCCTGGCTCTGAACTCAGGAATTATCCCTGGAGCTGCTCAGGGGACCATATGGGATGCTGGGGATCGAACTTGGGTTGGCCGTGTGCAAGGCAAACGCCCAACCCTCTGTGCTATCACTCCAGCCCCTGAACAATTTTCTTTAAATGCACATATTTCTGTAACTCACCCCCTATGAGGAGATGGTACGTTTTCCTAGGGCGAGGGATGTGATTCAGCTGTAGAACAACTGACTTACATGTGTAAGGCCATGGTTTCAATTCCCAGCATCAAAAAATAAAAAAGAATTATTTTTTTCTTTATTAATCCTTAACTTTAAGTCATGATCAGACAAATAAGAATTACCAGACATCGGAACTCAAACCTAAATATGGAAACTAAGAACAAAGCCAACAGACAGAAGGAAACAACTTAGAGGAAAGAGCTCTTTAACAAAAAAATCTATTTTAAACGAAACTCACAGCAATATAAAAACATTCTACACGCTGAATTTTATATATATAAAAAATCAAAGAACAACTAGAAAATGTTCTTAAAAATAGAAAACATGAAAACAGCAATTTAAAAATTCCTTTGAAAAAGTTTAAGTTGGAAGATTTTTCCAGGAACTAGAGTATAAAGATCAAAGAGAGAAAATAAAGGAGAAAGAGAAAGAAAAATGGAGTTCAGTCAGAGCACCTAATATCTAAAACATAAGAAAAGAAAATGCCAATGAATAATTCAAGAGAATTTCAAGATTTAAGATAAACTCCCAAGAGAATACATGGAAATTAGATTCAAATGGAGGATATCATTATGAAATTTCACTGGGAACAAAAGAAAAATATTTTAAATACCAAATACCAAAATATTGGCCACACTATAGAAATAAAAGGAGCCTAAGATTTCTCAACAGTATCACTTGAACCTAGAAGTCAATGAAATAAAGTTTTCAAAATTCCGAAAGAAAAAAAGCTCTAATCCCAGAATTCTATATCCAACCAGTCTATCAGCAAATTGAGATGATCAAATAAAAAGTTTTGGATATCCAAGTTCCAAAGAAACTGAGACATTAACATAATCTTTGAAAAACAGAGAATATGCTCCATCAATGGAAGAATGAATGTATGAGCCCCCTAAAACAGAAGACTAAACACAGGAGAAAGGCAAGAGAAAGCAGGAGGATCATGGAGAAGTAGAATCCCAACGCATGGAAAGTCTCATTAGAAAAACTAAGACCGAGGAGGGACAGGGCTCTATCCTCTCTCCAGAGTAGCAACACAGGCTTAGTAAAAGACACTACTGCGTGGACAATAGAGATTAAATGATACAAGAACAAACATAGCCCATGTCCCACTGCTGCCTCCATGGAAGCCCATCTACCAGCCTGGGTCCAAAAACTCATAAAGAAATCTTGAAAGAGACCAATTAGTTGCAAAATTTTCTCAGACATCTATTCCTGGCTGAGATCTCCGGGGTGTTCCCAGAGATGGATGGGCCAGCTCCTGCCCAAACAAAACCCCAGTAGCCTCTCCTACATCCAAAGCCACCACCATGCCTCTGGCTGGACTGCCCAATTGAGTATTCTGGATTTTATGGAGCACATGCCACAAACGCATCTCCAAACTCTACAACATGGACATCCCAATAGGAGCACATCAGACTGGATGGAACATAAAGCAGAAGTCAACCAAGTTCAACTAATCAAAACATTAACACAGAAGATTTAACTTACAACAACAGCTTAGTAAACCCTCAGTCTGGGACTTAATGTCCCCATAGTGAGATACAACAATTTTCACAAATGTTCTTCTATGGAAAGATTTTTTGATCATTTCATTAGCCATTTAGTTGTAACCAGCAATATCTTGTATCACTGTATCACTGTCATCCCATTGCTCATCAATTTGCTCAAGCGGGCACCAGTAACATCTCTGTTGTGAGACTTGTTATTACTGTTTTTGGCATATCGAGTACGCCATGGGTAGCTTGCCAGGCTTTGCTTTGCGGGCAGAATACTTTTGGTAGCTTGCCAGCTCTCCGAGAGGGGCGGAGGATTCGAACCCTGGTCGGCTGCCTGCAAGGCAAACACCCTACCCGCTGTGCTATCACTCTCCAGCCCATCCAACCAGCAATATAAAATAAATTATTGTGGGCCTGCTCTGGAAGCAGGTTTGAGGGGTGGTTGGGAAAATGGAGACAATGGTGGATGGAAGGTGACAGTGGTGATGAGATGCATTTTGAAAAATTGAATGACTGTAAGAAGTCATCATGAGCAACTTTGTTAACCACAGTGTTTAAATGAAATGAGAAAATAAATAACAAATGTTTCTCACACAGTAGTATTTGGAAGTTCAACATTTCTGTCTTGACAAAATTTTCCTTATCCCCACAGACTATACTGCAATAAAAAATCAAAATCTGGGGGGCTGGAGCGATAGCACAGCAGGTAGGGCGTTTGCCTTGCATGCGCCCGACCCGGGTTCGATTCCCAGCATCCCTTATGGTCCCCTGAGCACCGCCAGGAGTTATTCCTGAGTGCAGAGCCAGGAGTAACCCCTGTGCATCGCCAGGTGTGACCCAGAAAGCAAAGAAAAAAAAATCAAAATCTTCCCAATGAGCACAGATTCTACATATTTATAAATTCAAATATTTGGGTTATATGTGTATGTATGTACATGCTTCTCTATTCATAGAATATTTCTGGATGGATTCTAAAGGAAGCCTACTTTTTACCCGGTTTTTCATTCTATTTTGTCTCTTCACCCAGTACATGTATTAGAGTGAGAAATCTCACTTTTAAGAACTGATTCTATGGGGGCTATAGAGATAGTACAGTGGGTAGTACTGGGCATGCAGTTGACCAGGGTTCAATTTCCAGTACCCCATCTGGTCCTGAGAATCCCAGCAGGAGTGATCTGGGTGCACAGCTGGAAGTAAGTCCTGAGCAACACCGGGCAGGGCCCAAACACCAGGAAAAAGAGGAATTTGCTCTATGGAAACTCTTGTATACAAGTGAAGTCATATAAATACTAGACCATTCTCTGCAGTATTATTCTTGATTGCAAAGGCTGGATTTACCCTAAATATCCTGGAGGGGGCAATAAACTAGATTATACACTTCCATCTGTAGAATACTTTGCAGTAATTAAGAAGAGGAATTCTTATGCTTACATTGGTGGTTCTTGATACAATCATTGATTACATGCGTGTGCGTACACACACGTGTGTGTGTGTGTTTAAATGGTGGATGAGGGGAGAGTTCAGTGGCTTAGAACAGCTGCATAGAAAATGTATGACTCCCCGTGCTGCTGTACTCACTGAGCTTGAGCACTTCAGTCAGGAGCTTGGGAACCACAACTAAGAGAGCTGACTTCAGCCAGCACCACAAGTGTGTGTGTGTGTGTGTGTGTGTGTTTGAGTGAAAGAGAGAGAGAGAGTGCAATGGCCAGGAAGAGCAGCCCCTGCTGAGCAGAAAGGGGGCACCACTGGGACCCCTGCAGGTGCAAACAGAATGCGCGTGAGCACCACAAACAGAGCGTGTCCTTTGGTAAGCACCACAACTAAAAGACTGGTCCTCTGCAAGCACCAAAACCAGATGTGTACTCCCCAGGAGTGAGCAAATCATAGCCAAGGGGGTTTGTGTGTGTGTGTGTGCACACGTGCATACACATGCATGCACAGCTGAAAGAGAGACAGAGAGAGAGAGAGTGTGTGTGTGTGTGTGTGTGAGTGTGTGTGTGAGTGTGTGTGTGTGTGCGTGTGTGTGTGTGTGTGCATGCGTGGGTGAGATAGAGAGACAGACAGAGAGAGAGTGAGAGAGAGACAAAGACAGAGAGAGAAAGAGAGAGAAGCCTGTCGTCACAGCAACAACAAAGGGTAAAGGGTAGGGAAGGGGAAATAAAGTTAGTATTTATTTATTTGCTTTGGGGTGTTGGTCATGCCCAGTGATGCTCAGGGGTTACTCCTGGCTCTACACTCAGGAATTACCCTTGGTGGTATTCAAGGGACCATATGGAATGCCAAAGTTTAAACTTGGGTCAGTTGCATGCACGGCATTTGCCCTACCCTCTATACTATCACTCTGGCCCCCTAAAGTGAGCTTTTAAAATCTTACTATTATTCTCCCTGCAGCTGTCTCTTGGTGCAACAGACACGACACCACGTTGGCACTTGTGCAGCATTTGGAAAGCAGAAGGGCAGGCGCCAGTCTCGTGCTCTAGCTGTTGCGAATGGTCACCATCATGGGGTTATCAGAGTTTTCTACCAGAGCATCCTAATGTCCAAATTTTAACTTCACACATGTCAAAAGCAGTTTCAAAGGCCACCTCCAAATCCCTGAATCAGAGTCCCGAGGGTCAGTTCTCGAAACCATCAGTACCAGAGCGGGCTCCCAGTGCCTTCCTTCTTACCTGTAGCACATCTCTGAAAAGAGATCAGCCCTGAGGGTCTGGTTCCTGAGAAGGCCCGGCCCTCTCCCATTAGCTCCCCTACAGTTCTGTAAGCATTTAATTCCCTGTATGAAAAGTCATTCTGCTTTAAATATCAGGTCTTTACGCTCAAGGAAAAGGTTCTTGATCTCAATTTAACCACATAAGCAAGTTAAAAATAGGATCATAGTTATTTTTCCTAATTTTTCAAGTGTGGCTTCAACTAAAGACATACGTCATTGGTGGATTTAAGTGAAGACAACGCCAAACAAAGGATGTTTTCCTTTCCTGGAGACCCGATTCAAACAGTAGGGCTTTGATAGCAGTACAGGGAAATCCATGAAACTGTCTGCATATGGTTGCCCTCTGTGACAGAATATGGGTTGGATGATTTGCTTCCTGCAACTGAACTTCAACTAATGTAATTGAGAACATGGACTTTTAACATAGAGGAACTGCAGATCGTATTTTAAAATCACTGAGAGGAGTCTACTTTACTTGTATCTATCCTCTACACAATGGAGACTTTACTGGTGCCTGCTCGAGCAAATTGATGAACAATGGGACAACAGTGCTACAGTGCTACAGTGCTACATCTTCTACACCAGAATGACTGTTAAAGATTTTAAAACCCTTTAGAATTTTAAAATTGAGAATTATTGATATTTTCTTCTTCACAGGTTAACAACTACTGGTATATGAAAACATACACAACAAATCAGGGGAACTTTGGTTTAACTTTAAAGCTTATTTGCAAATCGAATGAATTCAATGAACAGGTATCAACAAACAAACTTATACTAGTAAACTTATTTTTGGGGGGGCGGAGGGAGTTTGGGCTACAACCAGTGATACTCAGGGTTTACTACTGGCTCTACATTCAGAAATTACTTCTGGCTCTGCACTCAGGAAGATACTCTTGGTGGGACCACATAGGGTACTAGGGGTAAAACCCAGGTTGGATGAATGCAAGGCAAATGCCCTACCCACTGTCACTTCAGCCCTACATTAATGAACCTTTTGTTGTGTCGTCAAAAATAGAACCCAGGGCTAGATGTGCACTTTACATTAAACCATGTCACTCACCCTAAACTAACGTTTTTACTTAAAAAATTTCTAGGGTGTCAGAGATATGGTAGAGCGGGTGGAGTGCTTGGGCTTGCATGCAGTCAACACCTGTTCAATCCCAGCATCACACACAGACCCCTGAGCCCCACCAAGAGTGATTCCTGCGAGTGAAGAATAAGCCATGAGTACAGCTGGGTGTGATTCAAAGGGGTGTTTTAAGTTGTTGTGCTTTTTTTTTTATCTTTAACATCTTTTCGTTTTTTAAATTTGAGGCACTGTGATTCACAATACTCTTCACAATAGAGCCAACAGCACACGGAGTTCCAACACCACACACTCTGTGTCTGCTCCCCTCCTCCATTGTCCCAGGGGCCCTGCCAGCCTCCCCTCACCTGCTGCCCTGCTAAGCTCACTTTTGTACACCAGTACTCAGGTTCTGCTGCCTTTGACCATTGCTATTCGCTTACTATTTTTTAATATCCCACATATGAGAGTTTTTACAAGTCAAACATTACCATGATACCAAAAGCAGAGACATCACTAGATTATATAGGCCTATATCCTTGATGGATATAGATACAGATTTTCAACAAAATACTAGCAATCTGAATTTGACAATCACAAAGGTCATACACCTTATCAATAAGATTTATCTCTGGGATGCAAGGATGGTTTAATATATGCAAGTGACATAATACACCATATTGATATAAGAAAAGTAGAAATTCTATGATCATATAATGCATGTAAATGTATATATATATGTATATGTACCTAGGCAGTCTCTCTCTCTCTCTCTCTCTCTCTCTCTCTCTCTCTCTCTATATATATATATATATATGTATGCATGTATATGTACCTAGGCAGTCACGCCCAGAAACTGCTCCTGGGGCTGTGTAATCCCATCAACGGCCAACATCCAGAACTATAAAACCAAGCTCCCAGAAGAGAGCAACACAGTTTCTTGCCCCTGAGGCGACAGGTTGCATTTCCCTCCCCACCTCAAGCAGAGCCTCAACAGTTGAAAACCTCTGGAACCCAGCCACAGCCATGCTCAAGGCCACTCTCCACACGTTTGGACGTGCTTCACACATGAAGGAAACATCAGAGGAACCCAGGTGTGCAGGACCCAGGACCAAGATCTCCAAGGCTGCTCGGATTGGGACTGGATCTCTTCCACCCAGATTCCCCATTTTCCAATAGCTAGGCAGTCACACCCAGAAACTGCCCCCAGCGCCCGTGTAATCCCATCAATGGCCAATATTCAGAGACTATAAAGCCAGCCAAGCAATGCTGCCACGCGACGTCTAATAACCTAGTTCTCCTTCTTGGAGAAACTGACAAGCTACCGAGAGTCTATTGCCTGCTTGGGAGAGCCTGACAAGCTCCCTGTGGTGTATTCATATCCCAAATACAGTAACAGATATAAACATACCTCTCAGAGAGCCCGGCAACTACCGAGAGTATCCCACCCGCACGGCAGAGCCTGGCAAAGCTAACCGTGGCGTATTCAATATGCCAAAACCAGTAATGATAGAGCTCATTCCCCTGACCCTGAAAGAGCCTCCAATCATTGGGAAAGATTGGAGTAAGAGAGGCTGCTAAGATCAAAACAACTATGAGATACCACCTCACACCACAGAGAATGGCACACATCCAAAAGAACAAAAGCAACTGCTGTTAGAGAGATGAGGGGAGAAAGGGACCCTTCTACACTGCTGGTGGAAATGCCGACTGGTCCAGCCCCTTTGGAAAACAATATGGACGCTTCTCAAAAAATTAGAAATTGAGCTTCCATTTGATCCAGCAATACCACTTCTGGGAATATATCCCAGAGAAACAAAAAAGTATAGTCGAAATGACATCTGCACTTATATGTTCATCGTGGCACACTTTACAATAACCAGAATCTGGAAAAAACCCGAGTGCCCAAGAACAGATGACTGACTAAAGAAATTTTGGTACATCTATACAATGGAATACTATGCAGCTATTAGAAAAGATGAAGTCATGAACTTTGCACATAAGTGGATCAACATGGAAAGTATCATGCTAAGTGAAATGAGTCAGAAAGAAAGACAGACATAGAAAGATTGCACTAATCTGTGCAATATAGAACAACAGAGTAGGAGACTAACACCCAAGAATAGTAGTATATAATACCAGGAGGTTGGCTCCATTGCTTGGAAGCTGGCCTCACATGTTGGGGGAAAGGCATCCCAGATAGAGAAGGGAACACCAAGTAAAATGTGATTGGAGATCTCGCGTGGGAAGGGAGATGCATGCTGAAAGTAAACTAGAGACTGAACATGATGGCCACTCAATACCCCTATTGCAAACCACAACACCCAAAAGGAGAGAGAGAGAGAGAACAAATTGGAATGCCCTGCCACAGAGACGGGGTGGGGTGGGGACATGGGATTAGGGGGTGGGAGGGATACTGGGTTCATTGGTGGTGGAGAATGAACACTGGCGGAGGGATGGGCTCTCAAACATTGTATGAGGGAAACACAAGCACGACAATGTGTAAATCTGTAACGATACCCTCACGGTGACTCACTAAAAAATAAATAAGATTATAAAAAAAAGAGAGAGAGAGAGAGGCTGCTAAATCTCAGAGCTGGGGGAAATAGAGACGTTACTGGTGCTCGCTCGAGTAAATCAACAAACAACGGGACGACAGTGATCTGTGATACATATGAGAGATCATTCTGCATTCTGCATCTGTCCCTCATCAATGCCTGACTTCCCTCAGCATGATACCCTCTAGTTCCATACATATAGCCAAAAATGGAATGATTTCTTTTTTTTTAATATAGCTGAGTGGTATTCCATTGCATACACACACACACACACACACACACACACACACACACTCATCTATTCATCTATTCTTTACAATTTCTTAGATTTTCCTGTTCTCCCTTGAACACAGATCTTGCTTGCTTGTCTCTCTAGAAGCCTGTTCTCTCTCTCTCTCTCTCTCTCTCTCTCTCTCTCTCTCTCTCTCTCTCTCTCTCTCTGTTGAACTGCAATGAGAAACCCAGTTACAAAGTTGCTCATGATTGGGTTTAAGTCATACAATGTCCCAAGACCAGTCCCTTCACCAGTGTAGGTTTCCTCCTACCAATGTTCCCAGTTTCCCTCCCTTCACCCTCCCAAACCTCCTAAATGACAAATTCCCTCTCTCTCTCTCTCTCTCTCTCTCTCTCTCTCTCTCTCTCTCTCTCTCTCTCTAGCACACACTTCTTTCTTTCCATTCATATCATCGTTCTAAGTAAGTTTCAGTAAAAACTATCTTTCTTTACCAAAATAAAATGTTTTGAAACTGTTGCTCCCTGGCCATGGCGCTCAGGGGTCACCTCTCTCCTCCATGCTCAGGGGTCACCTCTCTCCTCCATGCTCAGGGGTCACCTCTCTCCTACGTGCTCAGGGGTCACCTCTCTACTCCATGCTCAGGCAACCATGAGGACTCCTGAATGAAAATATGTACTCCTGACCCTTGAGCGCTCTCTCCAGTGCAATATTTTCACTTTTTAAAATAAGCTGATGAAAACTGAACATGACTGGTTGATAGTAAGTGGTTTACTCTTCTAACAAGTGCCTGGTAAATTAATACATCAATGAAAAGGATTCACTCTTCTTAGCTCAACCTTCTGAATTGACTCAACCATCTGAGAAATCCATGAATATCTCTCCCCGCCATAACAATAGCAGGTTCGTTACTTTCTAATCACAGTGATTCTACTGGCCATGAGTGATTCTACTGAGCTTTGTCTCTCTCTCTCTCTCTCTTTTATTGCTTGCAGTGAGAGTTGACAGCGAATGAGTAAAAAGGGAGTAATCCATGAGCGGTTATGGCCTTTGAGTCTCACCAAGCACTTGATAAACGTTCATTCTGGAGGCAGTTTTTTACATTTATATTTAATCCAGAGACATTTTTGTGTGTGCTTTCAGAAGAGAAACATTTGGAGGTGGTCGTAGATGAAGGGTGTATGATTGGGAAGTCACAGCTCCCAGCAGAGGCAGTCACACAAGTGTACAATTTTCTGACAGAGAACAAACAGCAACATCCTAGCTAGAGCTTTCAGAGATTTCCTCAGAATTAACGAGGTTGCCGCTGAGGACAGAATGAGACTGGATTGCTTTGACTCTCAGGCCTGCTCCAGGCAGCTTTGAGGCTTTCCATTCTTAGCCAGATGTAAATTATCCACTTAGTAGATTAAGGTTTCCTTGAAATTCAGCCAGCATAAGCCCAAGTCACTTGTTCTGCCTACACTATATTTAGAAAACACTAACTTATTTAAACATGAACTATGCACAGCTCACCAGGTGAATATGTCTGATAAAAATAAATAAATATAAAACATTTCTGAAGCAAGAAGGAAATGTTTGGGTAATCATCAAAAGTAAAATTAGTGAGCGTGAGCAGGACCGTACAAGTTTTGTTTCTATTGGTTAGCTTGAGAACAGGTGAGGGTGTGACTGATGGACCCAGAAAAACACTATTATGGAATCACACTGTTTAAGTATGCGCTTTTCTTCAGCTAGCCTTGCTCACATGTTTGTGGAAATATTTTTTAAATTGCCTTTAGAATCCATTCTCATGCTCTTTTTTGTTATTTTACTTATGGGGGCGCGCCGCTCCCCCCAGCACTGGGGCCACACCTAGAGGTGCTCAGAGGTCACTTTTGACTGTCACTTCCACGAGGCTCCCGGGTCACTCTGGGTTCAGAAGTCACTCGGCTTGCTTGCATTTGTGCTCTTTTTGCTCTAAGCAAACTGCATGTAGTAACCCCACCGTTGCATTTTGTGAACTCTGGAACCTTCGTGAGGAGAGGACTTAGGAGAAACCAGCCATGGACTTGCAGAGAGAACCTCTCGGGAGGGAGAGGCACTACCCTGGTATATATTTCATGCCTCTCAGCAGCTGCAAGCCAAATGCAACGATCCACACCACTAAAAAGGTGTAGCATTCTCCTAGGAGTGAGGAGGCGGAGTCAGAGGAGGAATTGTGTAGGGCTGGGACTATGGTACGGCTGGGAGGGCGTTTGCCCTGCGTGCGGCCGACTGGGGTTCCATCCTCGCCATCTGGCATCTTATTGGGTGCCCTGAGCACCACCAGAAGTGATTCCTGAGTGCAGAGCCGGGAGCAATTCCCAGTGCTCAGGTGTGTGCGTCCCTCATTCCCCCCCAAAAGAGGAAGATGTGTACATATAGAGCTGGCAAATAAATCGCAGTGCACCTCAGCACTGCCAGATGCTTCACAGACTGAAACTGCACAGTTGGGAGCTTACATGTATTTGCAAATGGAATTAGCTTTGATTTCATTTTAATTGCTAGAGGCTGAGCAAGGACTAGATTGTTTAAAACTCCCCAGCAAGGGACTGGAGGGATAGTACAGTGGGGCATTTGCCTTAATGTAGCTGACCCAGGTTTGCTCCCCTGGACCACATATATATCATCCCTTCCAGGAGGAATTCTGAGTGTGGCCCCCAATCAAAAACAAGAAAATTCCCCAGGGGGCTTATTTCACCTCCCAGTAAGCCCCATCAGGTTGACAAGGTGAGGAGAAATGCTCTGAGCGACCTTTCAGAACTGAGCCCAGGGTTGTCCCACCCTTTTTAATGCAAACAAGGGAGAGGTTTGGGCAAACTAGGAAACATTTCTGATAGTCACTGTCCACCGAAAACTGAAGCAAGGTTCTGAAAAGCTTTCTCTCCCAGCATCTTACCAACAGGGCGCCAATATAACAGAGAGCACAACAGAGCCACATGACAAAGATTCTGCTTAAGAAAGATTTTACTACAACTCAAGCAGGCATCCCTTCAACCCCGCCCCAAGCATGCATGCAAGCACCACAGCTAAAAAGGGGTGTGACGCCAGTAAGCAAGTGTGTAAGCAACACAATCTGATAGACAACCTCCAGTAAGCATGACAGCTAGGTATGCTTATAAAAACATCACGACAAAGAAAGGAATGAGGAGAATAAAAAGGGAGAGAGATTTTAGAGGATCCCAAAGACAACCAAGGGAGAAAATATACAAAAGAAGCTAAAAACTTTGGCTGCTACAAACTTGAAATACAGAGCATGTCCTCACCAAATTAACCTGGCTGCAAATTCTCCAAAATTAGAAAGACACCCTGCTCCCCAAACAAGAGAGAGATCCAGGATGCCAGGGAATATTAGGCAGGGGAAAGACCAAAAAATTAATACCAATGCATATCATATTCTAATTGCAGAAAAATCAGAGACAAAGAAAATCCTTAAGAAAGCCAAATGGGGTGGCACCAGCCCCACCTGCCACCAAAATGTGATCCCGGGGCTGCACGTGTGTGCGACCTCGACGCAGCTGTGTGAGAGTGACTCCAGACGCCAGCTAAATTTTTCAGCATGGGCAGCTCCTCGCAAATGTCTCCAGACTGAGAACTAAGCCGCGGCCCCATGCCCGCCCAGGAGGGAAAAGGTATTTCTCTCTCTCGTCTCTTCCTTGCCGGGGGTGAAGGGCGTGGTGACCGCCATATTATGACAACCACAGATGGGGTTTACAAGCTTACAATGATCCAATATCTGGAAGCAATCTCCCTGGACTTAGTTACTAAAGTACAGAAATCCAAAACTGCGCAACCTCATATCTCTTCACAACAGGTCTGACTCTAGTGGGGTACTCCTAACAATAATAGTGAGGTTTGTGTTAGGAGTGAAATATTGAATGTAACCAAAGTAAATAGAAAGTAAAGTGAAATTTATCAGTTACAAGGCGGGGGGGGGCACGGGGCGGGATGGAGGTGTACTGTGTTTTTGTTGTTGTTGTTTTTGGTGATGGGATATGGGCACTGGTGAAGGGATGGTTGTTTCAGTATTGTATAACTGAGACTTAAGCCTGAAAGCATGGTAATTTTCCACATGGTGATTCAATAAAATAAAATTCTTAAAAAAAAAGAGTGTTAAATAACTGATAGCAGTGATGATCAGGAATAGTTCCAGAATTCATGATTGCCTTGATATCATTATTTGTTACTCTTTCTTTTATTGCCCAAGTCTGCATGATAAGATATATGATAACCCATCTAATAAGATACGCCACTGAAATGTTTTCAGAAAGCAGGACATGAATTTCCCTATATAATAGAGCTTTTCAGGTTTACTCTTCTAGAAATCCTTGCCTTATGTCACATAGAACTCCAATAATCTCTTTCTTGGACGTAGCCTTTATAATTTTCTTATTTGTCAAAGCTCTGGGATTATATGCAGCATAGTGCTTTATATTTATATCTGCTTATAATTATTTGCAAACACATTTAACAGACTATGTTTTTTTTATTATTTGTCAAACTTTTTCACCAAAAAATCTATTTTGCAACACAAAAATTTCTGAAAATTGCTCAATGTCCTTTACATGTAAAAATATGGCACAAACAAAACTTCTTTCATTTTCTATTTGAATGGCTTCTCAAACAAAATGGTGGGAGGGTATATCAATAAAATGGAAAGTGGTCTTAACCATGAAAAAAAAAAAGAAAGCCAAATGAAGAAAAAAAAAAATGGTGCCCACAGAAGAGCAAGGAAGATTGGTATTAGCCCTCTCATCAACAACCACACAGCAAGAGCAAATGGAGTGGAATACTTAAAATATTAAAAGAAAAAGATACTCCAGAATTCAATTACTTATCACTTGTATCACTTGTAGTCCCGTTGATCTTCGATTTGCTCAAGTGGGCACCAGTAACGTCTCCATTTGTCCCTGTCGCGAACTAGTGCAGCCCAATGATATCTGCTTGCTCCAGGAACAGGAAGAGCCTCAAATCATTCATTCGGGGATTTGACGAAGAAATATGACCATCTAGTTGGAGGGTGGCCACGAGGTCTTCTGACATCCTGTGGAATCCAGTTGGTAACAGCTCTAGTCCAGCGGTCGTCTCTGAATCGCATTACATGACCGGCCCATCTGGATTTTGATCCCTTGGCAAACGAGACAGCATCCCTGATTTTTGACCATCGACGGAGGTCAGAACTCCGGATTCCTTCTCTCACTTGAGTGAGACATGATATTCCCAGCATAGCTCTTTCGATTCCTCTTTGGGATACCCTAATAGCATTCTCATCCTGTTTGCGTAGGGCCCAGGTCTCTGAGGCATATGCTAGTGCAGGAACAATGGTGGAATCGAAAAGATGTGCCTGGAGTCGGAGGTTCTTCGTTCTCTTAACCACTTCTTCGACGCTCTTGAATGCATTCCGCTCTGCTCTCTTCCTCCTGCACAGTTCTGGCACCAAGTCGTTCCTCATGTTGATTTCTCGACCCAGGTACACATAGCTGCTGCATTCGGAGATATTCATTCCATTGAGAGCAAATGGAGTTTCAGGGACCAGTTCATTTTTCATGAACATCATCTTGTTGAGATTCAGCTGTAATCCTACCTTTCCACACTTGAGGTCAAAGTTGTCCAGCATTTGTGTTGCTTGGTTTATGTTTGGTGTTATGAGAACAATATCATCAGCGAAGCAGAGGTGGTGTAATTGCCGACTGTCTATCTTCACTCCCATTCTTTCCCATTCCAGTCATTGCATAATGTTCTCGAGGGTGGCACTGAAGAGTTTCGGTGAAATGCTATCACCTTGCCGCACCCCTCTCTTTACATAAATGATCACTTCCTTGTAAAATGGTGAAATACTGGTGGTGAATCCACAATACAGCTTGAGGAGGATTTTGATATACTGAGTTTAAACGCTCTGTTTGGCCAGGGCTTTGATGACTGCCTCAGCCTCAACAGAATCGAAGGCCTTCTTTAAGTCGATGAACGTTAGACAGAGCAGCATCTTGAACTCTCGCGAAACTTCAGTGAGTTTCGTCACTGTGTGGATATAGTCTATCGTGCTGAATCTTCTTTGGAACCTGGCTTGCTTGCATGGTTGTCCTTCGTCTAGTGTTCTGCCTATTCTATTCAGGATGACACAAGTGAACAGACAGCAGGCAGATTGGGCGATAGTTGCCTATGTCATGGATGTCTCCCTTCTTGTATAACAGAACGGTCCTACTGGTTTTCCACTGAGACGGAACCTTGCATTCAGACAGGTAGTGTGTGAAGAGTTGAGCCAGTGTATTGATGAGTACTGGCGGCAGATTCTTCAGGTGTTTGAGTCTGACCTTGTCCGGACCAGGTGCTGTATGCGTCTTTACCAACGAAATGGCGTGTCGGATTTCAGAAGGGAGAACGTTGGGAATGACATATCCATCCTGCGGAATTTGGTATGTGGGCAGGTGGACATGGCTTTGGAAGAGATCCAAGTAGAAGTCGTGAATAATCCTCTCCATTGCCTTTCTGGAAGATGTGATAGATCCATCGGGATGTTGGAGGGCAGTCAGTCATCTTGGCCTTGTAGTTGGCGAAGGACAGGCGAGCGTTGTGAATACTTTTCCCGGCTTCTGCTGCACTGGCCAACACTGATGCTCTTCTCTCTTTGAGATCTTCCTTTATTGCATCTCTGCACAGCTTTGTGAGCTCGGACGTTTGCTGTGGTTTCCTGAGGTTTGTGCCAAACCACGTTGATAAATAAGCTCGAGAGTTTCCTAAGACAGGTGTCTGTTTGTGGCTTTCTCACTCTCGGCATTCTTCTCATAGACATGGAGGTGCTGAACCAGTCGATCGTATTCCTCGTTGATGTTGTCAAAGACAGCATCTTCCCACGTTGCTGCAATAGTGCCAAAGAGCTCCCAGTTGGTGGTCATTCTGGGAGTTGCCTTCTTAGACTTAAATTTTGCAGACTTTTCTCCCCACTCTGTGAAGTAGAATTTTGCACGAAGGAAACAGAATTCAATGCCCAGATAAATTATCTCTCAAAAGTGAGGGAGAAATAATGTTCTCAACCATACAAATATGGAAGAATTTGTTGCTAATAGACCAGTCTTGTAAACAATGTTAAAACAAGTTCTTCGAGAAGGAAATTTGATATATATCAGAAGCTCACATCTACATAAATAAAATGAAGAGTATCAGAGAGGGAATAGATGAAAGTAAAATTAATTATTTTTTTCTTCGTTAATTTCAAATTGTTTGATTGCTAACTGATCTCATAGTGAATAGGAATGTATTTGGTCATTGCAAATTAGGAATCAGTGAGATGTTGAGGATGGTAAGGGGAAACTGGGCTGGAGGGATAGCATAGCGGATAGGGCGTTTGCCTTGCACGTGGCAGACCCGGGTTTGATTTCTCCACCCCTCTTGGAGAGCCCAGCAAGCTACCAAGAGTATCCCACCCGCACTGCAGAGCCTGGCAAGCTACCTGTGGTATATTTGATATGCCAAAAACAGTAGCAAGTCTCACAATGGAGACATTACTGGTGCCCGCTCGAGCAAATCGATGAGCAACAGGATGACAGTGATACAGTGATACAGTGATACAGTGAAGGAGAAACTGAGAAGGCTTTGTTAATTGTTAGCTGTGCTAGCTGCAAAGGAATATAGTGCTATTTGAAACTGTAAATTTTGAAGATTAACACAAGCGCTCATTTTTAAAAAGAAGCATGACTGATATTAAAAGAGAAAAAAATCAAATCATATAAAGTGCCCAAGAAACAAAGAACAAATGTTATCACTAGCAAGCAGGTATAAATATGGTAGGTATTAATGCAACTACATAAATAATTACTTCAAATAGAGTGTTTTAAATAAATCAATTAGAGAAAAACAGGAAAAAAATGGCAAGGATGTAGGGAAATTATTGTTCACATACACAACTGGAGAATTTTAAATATATACAACCACTATTGAAGGTAGTATGGCAGTTAGCCCTCCAAATTAAACACTAGAATCACCAATGCTGCAGTAATCTTGCTTCTGTATATATGTCTATTGCTAGAAATAGACATCTATGTCTAAAGTCAAAACTGAGACTTGAACATGTCTTTGCAGCCTGGTGTTCATCAAAACATTATTCACAGTTGAAAGGTGGCAGCCCAAATAGATATTGGCATAAAAGTGGATAAACAAAAGATGATATATACATGTATTGGTTATATTGCTAAACCACTAAGAAGATAGACATTCTCACACAGGTCACACTTGGCGGAGCCTTAAGGCCTACATGCTGAGTAAAGTAAAAACATCATCAAACATGATCAAAGGACAATTACTGTGTGATTCCACTTGTAGATGGAACTCAGAGTACTTAAATTCTTAATGTAGAAAGTGTTATCAAAAGTTGGGTTTAGGAGTAAAATGAAAGTTAGTGTTTATAGACACAGTGATTCAATTTTACAAGTTTGGAGGTAGATAATGGAAATCGTTGCACAGAACAAGAATGTATTTAATGCCACTACTTACCAGCGGTAACTTTTTTTTTTTGGAGAGAGCGGAGAGAGGGCCCCAGTTTATTTAAGCATGTCGACTCAACCTGGTTATTTCCAAAAGGGCCAGAACACAGTTCATCCAGAGATTTTTTTTTAATTTATTTTATTGAATAACCATGTGGAAAGTTACAAAGTTCTCAGGCTTATGTCTCAGTTATACAATACTCAAACACCCATCTCTTCACCAGTGCCCATATTCCACCACCAAAAACCCCAGTATACCTCCCACCCCCTACCCCCTTCACTTCAGTTTCTCTTTACCTTGATTACATTTCATATTTCAACACAAAACTCACTATTGTTGTTGGAGTTTCCCCCCCAAAAAGACTGCCCTACTGCCAAGGAAGCATTTGATAATTAGTTTTCCATTGCTGAGAATGAAGAGATATGAAGTCCAGTTGTTCCAAGTACATAACTCTTTATTTTTTCTACTTCCCGCGCCACCAAGTTCGTGCCTGCTTAATAGACCTCATAATATGGTTGACACCACGTCGCCTGACAAGGGAAAAAAAACCCGAGAAAGAAGGATATTTCCCGTACTCGGCCGGTGTGGGACTATGGCTTAGTTCAGTCTAGAGACATGGCTGCAAGCAGTTTCTGGAACCAAAAGTAGTCTAGTTGGCCTCCAGATTCTGGTAGATCAGCAGCAAAGCAGCCACACAAAGTGTGGCCACCCGGGTGGAATCTCGACAGAGCGTGCGCTGGTATCTGCCCCGGCCTGAGACTGCCCAAGCGTTCCAAGTACATAATTTTTTCCCCCTTCCCGCGCCACCAAGTTCGTGCCTGCTTAATAGACCTCATAACATGGCTGATGCCATGCCGTGTTTCTCCCCGAAAAGGGAAAAGAACCGAGAAAGAAGGATATTTCCTCTCCTCGGCTGGTGTGGGGCTATGGCTCAGTTCAGTCTAGAGAAATGGCTGCTGCTTTGATTACCTTCAATATTTCAATAAAACACTCACTATTATTGTTTGGAGTTTCCCCCCAAAGTCCGACCTGCTAAAAAGGAACCGTTTCACATTGCTGACAATTAAGAGATATTAGGTTTTAGATTTCTGCATAAAGTCTAGGGCAAATTCTGCCAGAAATTGCATCACTGCAAGCTTTTACTTCCCTTTTGTGGTGCTCATAAGATGGAAAAGCCTGGAGAGAGAAACCCTTCCCCGCTGGAGCCTCATGGGGCAGTGGCTCAGTTCACAGTCTGGAGGCATTTCTGGGAGCTGCTCGTGTCCAAAGTAGTTCAGTTGGCCTCTGGAATTGTGCTCGTGCAGCAGCGGCAGCAGAAAGGCGGAAAGGCCGCACATGTGTGGCCATTGCACTTAAATATAGCCAGAGGGTGGGGCCTGTACCCCTGTCTCCTGGGATCTCCCGCGCATCTGCCGCAGCCGGGCTGGTACCTCCATTTTGTGCTCAAAAAGCGGCGATCACCATACTGTGCCCAGGAAGGAAGGGTTGAGTGAGAGAAACCCTGCCCCACTGGCGTCGCATGGGGCAGTGGTTCAGTTCATAGTCTGGAGGCATTTCTGCGAGCTGCTCATGTCCAAAGTAGTTCAGTTGGTCTCCAGGATCGTGCTTGTGCAGCAGCGGCAGCAGAAAGGACCGGTGGTAACATTTTGCTACCGTCATTTACACAGGTAAATTTAGTTTGTAATTTTTTTAAGAAGGAAGTTTGAAGTGTTCTGAAGTATATTTATTAAATTTGTTAAATTTTTGAGGATTCTTTTCTATAAGTTTCTGAGGATTCTTTTGACTATGAAACAAAAGTCACAGCCTATCTTCCATCTATGCTATTTATTTTTTTTCTTTCCTTTCTTCCTTAATTATTTTATTTGTGTGTATTGGTTTGCTTTGATTTTATTTGGGGGCCACACTCGGTGGTGCTCAGGGATCACTCCTGACAGGGCTGTGGGACCAAATTCAGTGCCGGGTATCCCAACCAAGGTCTGCCATGTGCAAAATTAGTGCCTCAACCTCTCGACTCTATTTCTGGCTCTCCTAATTCTTCCTTCCTTCAAACCTCCTTTCCCTTCCTTCAAACCTATTTAGACTACTTAGCTGGTGCCAAACACTGTGAGGGCCCAGCGCAGTTCAGATAAAAGATAACATGTCCCGCTCAAAGTCCACCAGGAAAGGCCCCTGGTCAACAGACACAGTCATGTGACCCAGGCTCTGATAGGGCTGTGTTCAGATTGCCAAGGGAACTAATAAAAGGGTAAAGACTGCAGCCTTGAAAGTGCAGAAAACCCTTGCTGGAATATTGGGGTTCTAGGTAGGGCTTTTAAATTAAGGTTTAATCAGCCAAAGAAGAAAAATTCTGAAGTACATCAAACCATATTAGTGATACAATTCTCGTAGGAATAACACTGGAATTCATGTCTCATGTACCCACTAAGATTTGTTAAGTAGTTGTTCCAGACACAATTCTAAGGTGCTGGAAATATGAACCTGAACGAGATAAAGGCCTTCTGTCATAAAGCTTACAGGGGAAATCAGAAAGAGATGGACAGGTAAATACATAGTATTTCAGAGCATGGTAAATGATCTGGGGGACAATAGGGCAGAGGAAAAAGAAAGTGAGGTTGGGATGAAGGAAAGAAGTTACAAATTTGTATATGGAGGCTGGGACCTAATAAGAGACATTTGAGCAGAGGACTCATGGCTGGGAGCGGGGGTGCCCGGACAGTAGGGACCTCAAGGAAACGGCAAGTGTCAGGGGTTGAGAGGTGAGTATGCCAGGTGTGCTGCTAGGAGAAAGCAGTCGGAGAAGGGGAAGGGCATTTGGAGAGGAAGACGGGATAGCTTTGAGAACAATGCTTCGGTGAGGACCGAGCAAGCTTCATGTCTAAGATGGAAGCCACTCTGTAGCCTTAAGTAGGGAATAAGGTGACCTGACTTAGGTTGGAAAGAGGCCATTTTGACTGCTCTGCTGAGAAGACTGAGGGAAATGGTGTGGCCAGTTAGCAGGTTATGGCCATAATCTGGGAGAAATATGACTTAGGACTGGAGCAATAGCACAGCAGGTAGGGCGTTTGCCTTGCACAAGGCCGACCCAGTTCGATTCCTCCGTCCCTCTCAGAGGAATCTACCAGAAAGCTAAGAAGAGTATCCCGCCCAAACGGCAGAGCCTGCCAAACCACCCATGGCGTTTTCAATATGCCAAAAACAGTAACAAGGAGTCTCACAATGGAGATATTACTGGTGCCTGCTTGAACAAATCGGTGAGCAATGGGATGACAGTGCTACAGTGCTACATATATGTTGAAAGTAGAGTCAATAAGATTTACTGATAGGCTGATTATCATGGGTAAAGAAAGCAAAATAGTCCCAAATCACTCCCAAGTTGTTGGTCTGAGGCACAGGAAGTCCAGAACTACCATTAACAAGATGGGAAACCCTTGGGAAGAGAAGGTTTGGAATGGGAGCAATGGACCTAGTCCAAAGCACTAGGCTTCGGACAGGAACTCAAGGTCCCTATTAGGTCAACTACGTGCATGTCAACTTGCTGCTTTATATAAAAGCACAGAGTTCAGGGAAGAAGTGTGGGTACTAACATAAATTGGAAGTTCCAGGCTTATGTTCAAAGACATGACACTGGACAGAATCCCCAAGGTCATGAGTGCAGACAGACAAGTGCAAAAATAAGAGAGAGGAAAGTGAAGAAATCGTGAGGGGAAACAGCCGAGTTCTTCAAGAAGCTTTGCTGCAAAAAGAAGATAAAAATTGTTTGCTGGAATGTATTTTGGGGTTTTGGTTTGGTATTTGTTTGGGACTCACACTTGTGGTGCTTAGGTCTACTCCTGGATCCGTGCTCAGGGATTACACCCAGCTATGCCCAAGGGACCATGTGTTGCTTGGAATACAGTCTGGGACTCCTGCATGCAAACCATGTGCTCTGGCTTCTTATCTCACCAGCCCTTTGTTTTTTGTTTGTTTGTTTTTTGCTTTTGGGTCATACCTGGCGATGCACAGAGGTTACCACTGGCTCTGCACTCAGGAATCACTCCTGGCGGTACGCAGGGGACCATATGGGATGCTGGGAACCGAACCCGGGTTGGCCGCGTGCGCTGTGCTATTGCTCCAGTCCCGCCAGCCTTTTGTTTTTATAAAAAGAGAGAAGTGACACTGTACGATGAAGAAAATAATACTGTCAAGAGGTGGCATGTGCAGTAGATAGAAGGGTCAGGATGGTTGCTCCATAGTTGAAAGCCTATCTCATGAGTGGGTGTGGAGAGGACAGCTGGAATAGAGAAGGTTATCACTAAGAAAATTATGGTTGGAGGAATCGGTCAGGATGGAGATGTGTGGGGAAAGTAGATAAAGAACCAAACATGATGACCTCTATGGGTGATATTGTCTGCCATGGAGGCAGGGGGAGTGTGGGAAAGGGGGCTATACCTGGGATATTGGTGGTGGGGAATGTGCACTGGTGGAGGGATGGGTGTTTGATCATTGTGTGATTGTAACTCAGACATCAAAGCTTGTAACTATATCTCACAGTGACTCAATAATTTTTTTTAAAATGAGGTGGCGTGTGTGTATGTGTGTGTGTGTGTGAGTGTGTGTGTGTGTGTGGTGGGGGTGGATTAATGATACAAGAGGGAGAGGGAATGTCTGATGGATAAAGCGAGACTGGTGTCAGGAATGCGACCACCCTTCCAAGACTGATGAGCGGAGGAACACGAGGGGGAACTCCAGCCACACAATCGGTGAAGGAGGAGACGGATGGTGCATGTGGAGTTTGTCATGGCTTCTTTCTGCTGTCTCAGAAAGACAGGAAGCTAGACCCTGAACCGAGAGTGACTCAGGAGTCACACTCATCCCCAATCCCTGTCACCAGAGAGCAGGAGACCCAGCTCAGCACTGACAACAGGGACTTGAACCTCCTTCAAGTGCATTCACCCTAAGGCTCCCACGTGTGTCTCCACAGAGACAAGCCACAGAGCAGGGAACCATGGCTATGGAACCAGACAGATTCAGATTTCCAATCCTAGTGTTGCACCTAAGTCATCCCATGCCAACACATGTGGGGAAGAGGTGTGACTGAAAATAAAATAAATGAAATTAAGTACTGATTCTTCCTTGGCTTTCAGGAACACCAATTCTACCTGTGAGTGCAGAATCTTTTCTTAAAAGGCCCTAAACCAAATGGTTCAACAGGAAGAGCACATGCTTTGCAGGGGCCTGAGTTAATCCCGGGAGGCCAACTCGGCACCGAGTCAGGAGTAGTCCCTGAGCATCCCGGGGTGGGGCTCCAAAACAAACAAAAACGTTCTTCCGTAACTTTTATGTACACCCTTCTAGTTAAATAGTTCCCCCTCCCATAATTGTCTTTTTTCTAACAGTAGTTCTAGACTATTAGCCCTCATGTGCCAACCTCTATTTCTTTTAATCTTGCTAATTTTTTTCTGCCAAAGAAAAAAATCAATAGCCCTCTCAGTGAGACTCAATGTCATCGGTTAGCATACTGTGGAAGAGCCTGCCTTGCTTTCCTGTGGATTAGGCTTAGATCTTGAAAGACAATAGAATTCACTAGAATGGGAAATGAATGCAGATGCCTTTGGGAACACTAAGTGCAATTGGGTTAATAATTTATCTTTAACAGTTTTCAACAATATTTATTGAGGGAAATCTTATCAAAATACTATATATTCTTGCTGTTGCTTAATCCTGTCTATCACTGTATCACTGTTGCTCATTGATTTGCTCAAGCGGGCACCAGTATCGTCTCCATTGTGAGACTTGTTGTTACTGTTTTTGGCATATTGAATATGCCACGGGTAGCTTGCCAGGCTCTGCCTTGCGGGTGGGATACTCTCAGTAGCTTGCCAGGCTCTCTGAAAGGGGCAGAGTAATTGAACCGGGTCGGCTGCATGCAAGGCAAATGCCCCACCCGCTGTTCTATCACTCCAGTCTATAGTGTGTTCAATAAATGGATTCGACTTTAATAACTTTCAGAAGAGGAAGCCTGTTTACTCCATCACCACGTCTTAAAAGTCCAAGATGTAGAAGCGAAGGGCTCTTGCCTTCAGGGCTACTTTGTCTAGTGGGAGACACAGGCAAGAAAGAGCAAAGATACACTCAAGAATCATAAATAAGCATTTGGGGACGGCTTGGTGGTACAGGGATCGCCTTACAGGCAAGGGGCACGTCATTCCATCCCCGCCACTGATCCTTGTGCCAACAAGCCAGTGGCACTGCTGTTTGTGAATCCCGGTACAGCAGCAAAATGTGACCTTCCAGACACCACAGGTGAGGAGTGCCCGCACCAAAGCCCGCCCTCCGCCAGAACTAAAGCACATGACCCCAGTAATGGCAAAGCAACAACACAGAAGAACGGGGTAGTGGGGGGTTGATAAGTACCGTAATAGATGCCTAAAGCAAGAGCGACCCAGAGGCTCACTGTCCTTGCACACTTCTGACCTGGACTCCAACTCCGGCAGCACACATGGTCCCCTGACCCACCAGGACTGTTCCCGAGCACAGAGCCAGGAGTAAGCCCTGAGCACTGATGGGTGTGGCTCCCAAACAAAACAAAACAAACAAACCAAAAACAAACAAACAAACAAGATAGAGAAAAGAAGGAAGTCTCTAACCAGAGGGCGTGTGCGGCAGGTCAGGGATAAGAGATGTTTGTGCAGCTGCGTCCCAGGTTGTGGCTCTTCCTTGACAGCATCGTTGACAGTCATTCTAGCGGTTATTCTGGAAACCCCACAGGATATGGCCCCAGCTTAGGATAAAGATAGCGGTGCAGAACTCACTGCCAGATGTTTGTTTTTTTTTTTCTTAGATTCATTGGAAGACATTTCTGGGTCTTTATTGTCTTGAAGATAAATTATCTGTAGCTGTAGAGGAGTGTGAGAGGGAATTCTGATTAAATTCTATGGCATAGTTTTAATTTTTATTATTAAAACCTTATCTGGTGAAGGACATGAGAGTACATATAGTCCATGAGATCACTTAATTTTACATTAGAAATTCTCATTGAGAATTTTCACATTGACTAGGTTTGTACTTGAAATTCTAATTCTAGCCAGTAATTTTACAATTTTTAAACATATTTTACATTATCATCTAGACTGTAATCTGAGCTAAGACAACAGGAATCCAAAACCTTGCAGCGGCGGCGCTAGCTCCTATACTCTTCATTCTCAGCAATGAAAAACAAACTATCAAATGATGCCTTTTCAGCAGGTTTGATTGTTGGGGGAAAATTCCAAGTAATAATAGTCAGTTCTCTGTTGAAATAGTGAATGTATCCAAAGTATAGAGAGAATAAGTGAAGATCATTAGCCACTCAGGTGCGGGGGCGGGGTGTGGGAGGGGGGTTTATTGGGGTTCTTGGTGGGGGAACAGGTGCACTGGTGAAGGGATGGGGGTTTGATCATTATATAACTGAGACTTAAACCTGAAAGCTTTATAACTTTTGTCACGGTGATTCAATAAAATAAAAAATTAAAAAATATATATTTTGCATTACGCTGGAGAGATAGTTAAATTCACTGAGCACATGTGTTGCATGCAGGATGCTCAGGTTAGATCCCAAGCACCTCCAGGAGTGACCCTAAGCACAGAGCTGGGAATAGCTCCAAGCATCACTGGGTATGGCAACAAAACACAAAGAAAATAGACAAACAAAAAGGACAGACAACAAATCTCAATCATAGCTAAGGTCACTGTAATCTTTAAGGAAGGTGGAGAAGACATCTATCACCAGATGTCAAGAATAAGGTGATACAGAAGTTCTTCAATTGCCAACCCCCATTTTACAAAATCAGACAGATTTAACCAAATCCTGAGCCAGAATAAAAGCCAGTTAACTTTGCCATTAACGTAAACCTTAGTGGTAGGCTGGTATACTGTGAATCTTTCAGGATCTTAAGTTACTACATTATTAGGTTATACACTTAATAAGTGCTTGTGAAATTCACTAACAACAAAGCCAACTTTCCAAATTCCAGAAACAAAGATGAAGTATCAGAGGTGGGAGAGATATTTGAGATGATCTAGACTAGGATTTGCCAACCAGTAAATCTTAGATGTTTATAAGGTAAAGTTGAAAACTTTATTAGGTATTTTATATATATATATATATGTGTGTGTGTGTGTGTGTGTGTGTCTGCAATGTAGTATATGTAGTATATTTATCAATATCATATATACAAATGTTCTGGAGCCACATCCAGTGGTGCTCAGGGATCTCTCATGATTCTGTGCTCAGAGAGCTCTGGCAGAGCTCAGGGGACCATATGAATGCTGGGTATCAAGCCCAGATCAGCTACATGCAAGACAAGTACCCTACCAGCCTGTGCTATCTCTCCAGCCCCCTGTCCATTTCAAACTTCTCTTTGTAAATGCTGAGTACTCAACTCTGATCTAATTTGTCATACTTCTGCCCATTGTCTCCCTCAATATGTTTGTCTATAGAGAATTTGTTTTGTTTTGAGATTTCTTTTTGTCCTTCACCAAATAATTTAATGTTATCACCTTATGCTCTTGATGAATGCATGAGGCATTTTTAAAAGCTATAGTTGGATAGACTACATAAAATGACTAGTATTTTTCATTGCCATTTAGATGTGTCAAGATTTGTCCTCGTGTGTGATAACAAGTAGAGGTGAGTCACTATTCTATCCCGCAAAGAACTGGCTTCCTAATTGTGCCAGTGTGGATCCTCTGAGTCACACACCCTGAACATCTGCGGTGTCCAGATTCACACTTGTAGAGGAAGATTATTAGATGCTTCACCTAGATGTGTCCAGGAGCATCCATACCATCTCACACGCATGAACAAAGTTGCAGGGTTGGGGCATATCTCTGGTGCTTCCTGAAGCTCACATCCTCTTTTTCCCTATCTGAAAGTCCCTTCTCTCACCAGCAGATCTGATGCCCCCGAGGTGGAATGAAGGAAGATAAAGAGAACAGTCCTGGAATGGTGCTGACCTACTGGTTCTGTAGGCCTTGAACATCTATGCAGCCTTTCAGTCTAGACTCTACCTACATGCTGTGAAATGTCTTAGGGAAAGAGGGAGGGGGTCTGCAGAACCTGTAAAAGAGAGGAAATAGGTGAAGAAGAACTTTGCCAAGAGGAGAAAGCTACACCTCTGACAGTAGATGGGGACCAAGTTGGATATTGTGTAAGGTTTCTGGAAACTTCATAACTCTCCTAGACCATTATAATTTTAAATTTCCACTTGTCTTTCTCCATGATAATCAATAAATTCCTTAAAATAAAAGGAACCTGTGTGCTTATTTTGGTGCCCAGCAAGATGGAGTAAAATCCACTCTTGGAGAAAAATGAAAAAGGAAGGAAGGAAGGAAGGAAGGAAGGAAGGAAGGAAGGAAGGAAGGAAGGAAGGAAGGAAGGAAGGAAGGAAGGAAGGAAGGAAGGGAGGGAGGGAGGAAGGGAGGGAGGAAGGAAATTAGGTAGGAAAGAAGGAAGGGAGGGAGGGAGGGAGGAAGGAAGGAAGGAAGGAAGGAAGGAAGGAAGGAAGGAAGGAAGGAAGGAAGGAAGGAAGGAAGGAAGGAAGGAAGGAAGGGAGAGAGGGAGGGAGGGAGGGAGGGAGGAAGGAAGGAAGGAAGGAAGGAAGGAAGGAAGGAAGGAAGGAAGGAAGGAAGGAAGGATGGAAGGAAGGAAGGATGGAAGGAAGGAAGGAAGGAAGGAAGGAAGGAAGGAAGGAAGGAAGGAAGGATGGAAGGAAGGAAGGAAGGAAGGAAGGAAGGAAGGAAGGAAGGAAGGAAGGAAGGAAGGAAGGGAGGGAGGGAGGGAGTGAGGGAGGGAGGGAGGGAGGAAGGAAGGAAGGGAGGAAGGAAGGAAGGAAGGAAGGAAGGGAGGGAGGGAGGGAGGGAGGGAGGGAGGGAGGAAGGGAGGGAGGGAGGGAGGGAGGGAGGGAGGGAGGGAGGAAGGAAGGAAGGAAGGAAGGAAGGAAGGAAGGAAGGAAGGAAGGAAGGAAGGAAGGAAGGAAGGAAGGAAGGGAGGGAGGAAGGAAGGGAGAAAGGGAGGGAGGGTGGGAGGGAGGGAGGGAGGGAGGGAGCGAGGGAGGGAGGTAGGGAGAGAGGGAGGGAGGGAGGGAAGGAGGGAAAGTAGGCGCTAACAAGTGGTCAAGAAAAGCAAGAGAGCTATACTTCTCAGTCTTTGGCCAAGTTAAAGGGGTCACTGAAAATGAGTGTAACTATGAAAAGAGCTTGAAGGTCCCCCCCGTAGCCCTCAGGTACACAGTCTTGTCCAACCCCTCAGCCCACCCTCATGCCTGTTCTCCCTTAAGTGTTTCCAGATCACTTGCCTTTCCTCACCCCTCATACAAATTCCCATTTGGCCACACATGAAGAGGTTCCTGGACTACCATGGCAAAATCAAGGAAGGAACATGTATGAGCTTCTTCATTTCACATCATCTCTAATAGAATTCCAGTATAATAGTCCCTTTCTAGATTAGCATTCATAAAATTTTGGGAGGTCGGGAGGGAATATTTAAAGAGGATAGCTACTGGGACTGGTGCAGTAATACAGCGGGTAGGGCACTTACCTTGCATGTGGCTGACCTGGGTTGGATCCCAGACACACATATGATCCCCTGAGCACCACCTAGGAGTGATTCCTAAGTGCAGAACCAGGAGTTACTCCAGAGCACTGCCAAGTGTGTTTCTCTCATCCCCTCCCAAAAAAGGGATAGTTACTTTCTAATTAATGTTTGGAAAAAGACAGTGGGACACAGCCAGATGCAAGAGTGGTATCTAGTGTGGAAATGATCCTAGTCAAGTCTCCTGGCTGTGCTTCAGGGTCTGTAATTTCCTTGCATTTCCTGAATGACATTATATTAGCCAGATACAAATGGAAAGCATTTCATGTAATGCCCATAATTTGTGTTCTTGCTTTACCAAAGCAAGTGTCTATATGTTTTCCTTTCATTCTGTTAATTATTTGGCATCAATGAAAAGCATCTTTGTAATACTTGTAATAATACCAGGTCTCTGATGTCACTTTTAAATATTTGGAAATAAAGATTCTCAATCTGTTCCTCATAATACGCTACCTCTTTCTTCATCCCTCTCATGTGCTTGTGATCTAACAAGACATTTACCCTACAGACTTCCAGAGCAGAGTTGCTTGAACTTTCTCCACTCATGACCCTTGTACACATGAAAAATTCAGGGAAGAACTGCCAAAACCACCTCAGGCAAATGCATGATGTGGTTGATTTTGAATTAATTTTTGTATGTTCATAAATATTGTACTATTGCTGAATTTTTCTTGACCCTGGCATTCAGGTATTCAGTCCCATATCCCTTTTTAAGAAGCTAGGTTCAAAGGCCGGAGAGATAATACAGAGAATAGGGTGTTTGCCTGCACGTAGCCAACCCAAATTTGAACTCCAGCATCATCTATGGTCCCTGAGTCTGACCAGAAGTGAGCAGAGCAAGGAGTATGTCCTGAGGAACCACCAGGTGTGGTCCAGCCTTTCTACTACCCGCTCTGATCCCAAAAAAGCTACATTCTATACCAGCCATATACATCCCTGAGAGATTCCTGACTAACACTCTAGCCTCTTCCTTCCTTAGCTATGCTTCCCTATTCCTTGGGTTTGGGCTGATGTCTAGAAGAAACTATGAGTCTGGTCTCTCCTTTAGGGTAGGTTATGCAGAGTTGGGTATATGTGGGTGACCCCTGCAATCTCACAGTCTGTATTAGAATTCCTGACTCAATCATTGCTCGCATCCATAGTGATGTTCCCTGGAGGAAATATCCACATCCCTCAAACCTCTAACATGGTCCTTCACCTGGTCTAGCTAATAGCAATGTAGACCCGAGTTCTGCTAGAAAAGCAAAAATATAACAACTGGGCAGCTCATGGGCTGAGTCTCATCAGACACTCCAGCAGGGTGTAGGTGAGCCAACCCACCCAACAGAGCCCTGGCAGTCAAAAACCTCCAGAACCCAATCACCACCATGTTCATTTCAATTTTCACAGCCTCAGGACAAGCTTCATCCGTGAATGAATCTGTCGAAAAACACAGATATCCAGGTTTTGTGACCAAAATCTCCAAGGTCTCACAGGGTTGGGGATGGGTGACCTCCCCCATTGCCCTGTTCTTCTGGAACCCTGGCAATCATGCCCACAAACTGCCTCTGGTGCCACATAAGCTCATTAATAGGCCATGATCTAGAGGCTCGCAAATAAATTTTGGAAGCATTATTGCTTCTTTATAGAAGATGCAAAGATACCTCTGGAACTCTAAGTCACCATCCAGTTAAAACTTTGACTCCAGCTATATCACCCTATTTAGAATTTTAGAATTCCTGGAGCAGCATCTCATTTTCTACACCAGGAGTAGCACACCACATTGAATGGACTGTAAAGTAGAAGGCAACAAATGTCGATTAAAAAAATATTAGTACACAAGGCTCAACTTATAACATGTTGGTAATCTCTTATACAAGGACTCAATGGAAGAGTAATCTGAGAGAAAGCAAATGCAACAATCTTCACATTCTTCTAAGGAAACTTTTTTGTTTTGATCATTTTTAGAAAATTATTTATAACAAGTAATACAAAAGAAATTATTTAGGGCATGGTATTGGGACAGTATGGGTAGTGGTTGGGGAAATTCAAAATAATGGTGGCAGGAAGGTGTAATGGTGTAATGGTGGTGCAATTGGTGTTGGAATATTAGACGTAATCAATTATTGTGAACAACCTAATAAAAATTAAATTAAATTAAATTAAAAACCAGTTGGGCAACTCATTGAACCGCGAAGAGAGCTGACCATCTCCACCATGAGAGGCAGTGACCTCTCTCACTCCACTCAGCACTTACACAACACCTACTTACTATTGCCAGAATATCAGTGCTTCTGCTTTGCTTTCTCTCAACTCAGTCTTCCAGAGACTGTCATGATGTGAGGCAGACTTGTGATGAGAACGTAAGCAAAGAACTGAAGTTTTTCTGCTAGATTCAGCAAGAAACTAAGCCCCCTAGTCAAGAGCCATGCAGTCATTTGAATTTTGTTAGTGTGATTTATAGAGGCTTCAGCCAGTGATGCACGAAGCACTCAGAGTGAGTCTGGTGCTCACACAGTCCAATTCAGTCACCACTTTAGGCTGAAATGTTGTTTCTTTTGGATCTTATAATCTGAGATATTAGGGCTTAGCATAAAAAATGAAGATTTAAGGGCTACCGAGATCATATAGGGAGTAAGGAGGTTGCCTTGCATGCAGTTGACCCTGGTTCAATTCTTAGTACAGTCCACTGAGTACTTCCAGGGGTGATCCCTGAGCACAGAGCCAAAAGTAATCCCTGGGCACTTCTGAGTGTGACCCAACCCATGCTCACTCCCAAAATAATAAAGACTTAGGGGCTGGGGCTGGAACTTAGTTGTAGAGCACGCGTCTCACTCTAGGTTTGCTCCGCAGCACCAGGAAAAGGGGGTGGAGGCCAGTCAGGGAGTGAGGACATGGAATTAAGAGAGCTGAGAAGAAAATCCTAAGGAAACTTCTTTTCCTCTTCTTTTCCTCCTAGTGGCTCATTGAATCTGCCCTCTGTCTGCTGCAGTCGGGTCTTCCTTCTGAGGGAACAGAGAAATAAGTGAGAGAACGGACACTCTTTTCTTGGCCTCTAAAATGACAAAGGCCCTATAGAAAAAGCCAGAAGTTTGCTCTGTGGGGAAAAAGAAATAAATAAGGTGGTAGATATTATGCTTTTCCATTTCTTAATTTTGTTTCTAGGATTGTCATATTTCTTTTCAATTCGTATTCAACCAAAAAATTCTGCTTAGAAATTCTCCTTAATGTACATGACTCTGCATCCGCTGATGGGACCCTAGTACAGAATGTCTGCTTACTGCCCTGGCCAGCTATGGTCTGAGCAATGCAGAAATGTCATGCCCTCAGAGCTTCCAGCCTCTGTTTCTTCTCAATGGTTACACACCAGAAAGGGAAAAGGGGACCCAGAGCGATAGTGCAGCAGGAAGGGCATTTGCCTTGCATGCAGATGACCCGGGTTCAATCCCCAGCATCTCATATGGTCCTCTGAGCACTGCCAGGTATACTTCCTGAGTGCAGAGCCAGGAGTAACCCCTGAGTATTGCCATATGTGACCTAAAAATAAAAGGAGGAGGAAGAGTAGGAGGTGGAGAAGGAGAAGGTGAAGGAGAAGGTGAAGGTGAAGGAGAAGGTGAAGAAGAAGAAGAAGAAGAAGAAGAAGAAGAAGAAGAAGAAGAAGAAGAAGAAGAAGAAGAAGAAGAAGAAGAAGAAGAAGAAGAAGAAGAAGAAGAAGAAGAAGAAGAAGAAGAAGAAGAAGGAGGAGGAGGAGGAGGAGGAGGAGGAGGAGGAGGAGGAGGAGGAGGAGGAGGAGGAGAAGGAGGAGGAGGAGGAGGAGGAAGACGAGGAGAGAAATATAGTGTCAGAAATGTGAAGAACAAAGCATGAAGTAAACTTTGTTGAATCTGTGTGCCAAAGAAAGCCAGGAGTTGTCACAAAGTAAAAATGGCCGCCAGGGCCGGGGCTCCGCTCCGGCCGGCCGGGTTTTCGGCCCGGGTGCCCATGTCTCTGCAGAGCCGGTGGATGTGCAACGAGTGGGAGTCAGAGACAGCTTTAGGAATTGAGGTTCCAGCAAATGCTTGCACCCGTGTATGGAGACTGTGAACTAAGCTTTTGCCCCACACCGGCTAATGGAGGAAATAACCTTCCTTCTTGGTCTCTCTCCCCTCTGGGAGACGGTGTGGTGTCCGACATTTTGTGGGTCCGTTGAGAAGGTATGAACTTTTGGCGCGAGGAAAAAAAAAAATGTGTGCTTTGAACTTGAAACAGCCGTGGGATACAGGGCCAGCCCCCGCCAGGGCCGGGGCTCTGCTCCGGCCGGCCGGGTTTTCGGCCCGGGTGCCCATGTCTCTGCAGAGCCGGTGGATGTGCAACGAGCGGGAACCAGAGACAGCTTTAGGAATTGGGGTTCCAGCATCTGGCAGAATTTTCCCTGGACTTTATACAGAAATCCAAAACCGCGCGTCAGCGCGACTTAACATTTATAATTGCCAGCAATGTGAAACGGTTCCTTTTGAACAGGTCTGACTTGGGGGGGAAACTCCAAATAATAACAGTAAGTTTTTATTGAAATATTGAATGTTTTTAATGTAGCAGCCAGCTCTCTGGACTGTGAACTAAGCAAAAGCCCCATGCTGGCCGACGCGGCGTGGCGTACACCATACTATGAGGCGCTGGAAGGAGGAGGAGGAGGAAAAAGGAAAAAAAAAAGGGAAAAGGAAAAAGGGAAAAAGAGAGAGAGAGAGAGAGAGAGAGAGAGTTATGTACTTGTAGCAGTGGGGCTACATATCTCTTCATTTCCAGCAATGAAAAACTAATTATCAAATGTAGTAGGTCTGTCTCTCTTGCTTGGAAACTCTAACAACTATAGTGAGTTTTGTGTTGAATTATGGAATGTAATCAAGGTAAAGAAAAAATGAAGTGAAATTCATTAGTTATACAGTAGGGGGTAGGGGGTGGGGGCGGGGGGTATACTGGGGTTTCTGGTGGTGGAATATGGGCACTGGTGAAGGGATGGGTGTTTGAATATTGTATAACTGACATATAAACCTGCGAACTTTGTAACTTTCCACATGGTGATTTAATAAAAAGTTTAAAAAAGAAAACAAAGTAAAAATGAGTTCACTGGAGCAATCTTAGAATGAATTTGGTGAATATAGCTCATTTGAAGCATTATCCTTAAATACCAGAGTGTAAGTTCCACAATTTTATCTACTTGGGTCACAATTATGTCACAATTAGGTTCTGGAAAGAGCCTAGCTCTGGAATTAGGCACCTAATAAAAATATAATACATGTGAGTTAAATGGGCTGGAGCGATAGCACAGCAGTTGGGCTTTCGCCTTTCACGCGGCCGACCCGAGTTCGATTCCTCCACCCCTCTCGGAGAACCTGGCAAGCTACTGAGAGTATGGAGCCCGC
Source organism: Sorex araneus (assembly GCF_027595985.1). Classification (NCBI taxonomy): domain Eukaryota; kingdom Metazoa; phylum Chordata; class Mammalia; order Eulipotyphla; family Soricidae; genus Sorex; species Sorex araneus. The sequence continues at coordinate 279,357,994 of NC_073313.1, forward strand.
ATGGCAGAGCCTGGCAAGCTACCCGTGCGTATTGGATATGCCAAAAACAGTAACAATAGGTCTTTCAATGAGAGATGTTACTGGTGCCCGCTCGAACAAATCAATGAGCAACGGGATGACAGTGACAGTGAGTTAAATATTTTGGACCAGCATGTAGGAGACCAGCAAAGAAGTAGGGGTGAATACAAAGGGACCTATTATCTATGTGCACTCACAGATTGATTTCTTCTGCCACACTTTTTATCTACACTACTTTACTTGGAGACTTGGTCAGGTTCTAAATCTTCTCTATCCATATTTTTGAGCCCCACAATGAGTCTTCTCGCTTTGTGTCTAATGGAAAGAGGCAAGTTATTTCAAATGTCAAGTGAGAAAATTGCAGGTCAGTAGCAACATATTAGCAAACGATTATTTAAAATTTATTCTTGGGTTGTAAAATATCATCTTTAAGGTGTCAGAATGCTCAATTGCCACATACACATACACACAGAGAGTGATCCAACCTACATCTCTAAGGAGTTTGTTGCGTTATTATTGCTCCATTGGCATGAGTAAAGAGGAGATCTAAGCAATTTCACTCTTTCTTCTTTGTTATTTTTGGTATAAGAAAGACATTAACTATTATGTGTTTGACAAAAATTCTCCTCCTTTTCTTCCTACTCCACCCTGTTCCTCTCATTGTTGTTGTGGGTACTGGCTTAGAGCTCTCATATTCCCTCCTTTTGTCATGGTACTTGCACACATGTTTGCCAGCTCTTGTGCTCTTTGTACACAGGACACAGGATTTAGTTGAGTGGGGTGGAGTTGGGAGCAGGGACTCAGGAGAGAGGCAGCTCTAAGAGAGGTTCTTTCCTGAGAGAACAAGCTCCCCAGGGCTCACCTTTCATCCAGAGGCCCCCGATTAGAGATATATTTGACCCCAAGCCATCTGGGATGATCCTTCACTTCCATCTTCAAAGTCAGTCACATTAAACTTGGTGAAGCCCCACTTCTTGGAGATGTGGATCTTCTGGCATGCCGGGAACTTGAACTTGACCTGGTGCAAAGCCTTCATCACAAGCTCCTTGTTCTGCAATTTCGTGCAAACAGACATGATGACTTGACCAAGGTGGATCCTGGCCACCGTGTCCTGGAGCTTTTCAAAGCCCTCCCCCAACCCATATCAGTCCCCACACAGGAAAGCATCGTCATGCTGATGACATGAAAGGGTGTGGTCATATGTGGATGTGAGGTCCATGCCTGCTACAGTAGCCCACAAGTATGGACAGCCTGTGGGGCTTTGAGAGAGAGAGCTTCTCCAATTCCTCTGACACCATGGGTCCAAAAGCTGGGAACTCATCTGCGTGCCTCCTTCCGCACAGGTCAAAAATGTAAGACTTGGGGTGGACCAAGCCTGCTCCGTGGCCCTGAGCACCCGCGCTTCCCTCCCCTGCGGACTGCCGGCCGAATGGCCAGCACGCCGACCCCAAGCGCCGCCGCCATTCTGTCTTCCTGCAAAGGTCTGTGATGCTCCCTCGACCCGCCCTTCCAGACCCAGCCTGCTCCGCGGCCCTGAGCACCCCGCGCTTTGACCGCTGCCGAGTTGTGGGAAAGGGGCGTGGCATAATCGGGAGGGGCATGGCCTAAGAAAAGTGGGCGTGGCCTCATCACCGGCGGCCAAAGCTCACGTGGCGGCAGATAGTTTCCTCAACATCATATCCAAGACTAACATCCTAGCTATTTGCAAGCAGTAGGACAATAAAACACAAGACTTCAATATCGTGGAGGGTTTCGCCGACCTTGTCTTCAATGTACCTTATGGTTTGTGGTCTAATGTTGAGGTCTTTAATCCATTTTGATCTGACTTTTGTGCATGGTGTCAGGTCAAGGTCTAAACCCATTTTTTTGCATGTGGTTGTCCAGTTGTGCCAGCACCATTTGTTAAAGAGGCTTTCCTTGCTCCACTTCACATCTCTTGCTCCCTTATCAAAGATTAGATGATCATACATTTGGGGTTGTGTGTAGGGATATTCCACCCTGTTCCATTGGTCTACGGCTCTGCCTTTGTTCCAGTACCATGCTGTTTTAATTGTTACTGCTTTGTAGTAAAGATTGAGGTTGGGGAGGGTGATGCCTCCCATCATCTTTTTCCCAAGAATTGTTTTAGCTATCCTTGGACATTTGTTATTAGATAAAGGTATCTTCAAAGGTGACACGGAACTAAGCAATCTAGTAAAAACAGAGATCAACAAATGGGACTACATTAAACTAAAAAGCTTCTGCACCGCAAGAGATACAGTGACCAGAATCCAAAGACTATCCACAGAATGGGAAAGGATATTTACACAATACCCATCAGATAAGGGGTTGATATCAATGGTATACAAAGCACTGGTTGAACTCTACAAGAAGAAAACATCCAACCCCATCAAAAAATGGGGCGAAGAAATGAACAGAAACTTTACCAAGGAAGAAATACGAATGGCCAAAAGGCACATGAAAAAGTGCTCTGCATCACTAATCATCAGAGAGATGCAGATCAAAACAACCATGAGATACCACCTCACACCACAGAGACTGGCACACATCCAAAAGAACAAAAGCAACCGCTGTTGGAGAGGATGTGGGGAGAAAGGGACCCTTCTACACTGCTGGTGGGAATGCCGGCTAGTTCAGCCCTTTTGGAAAACAGTATGGACGATTCTCAGAAAACTAGAGGTTGAGCTCCCATTTGACCCAGCAATACCACTGCTGGGAATATATCCCAGAGAATCAAAAAAGTACAATCGAAACAACATCTGCACATGTATGTTCATCGCAGCACTGTTTACAATAGCCAGAATCTGGAAAAAACCCGAATGCCCCAAAACGGATGACTGGTTGAGGAAACTTTGGTACATCTATACAATGGAATACTATGCAGCTGTTAGAAAAAAGGAAGTCAAGAATTTTGTAGTTAAGTGGATGGGCATGAAAAGTTTCATGCTGAGTGAAATGAGTCAGAAAGAGAGAGACAGACATAGAAAGATTGCACTCATCTATGGTATATAGAATATCAGAGTGGGAGACTAATACCCAAGAACCGTAGAAATAAGTACCAGGAGGTTGACCCCATGGCTTCGCGGCTGGCCTCACGTTCCGGGGAAAGGGCAACTCAGAGAAGCGATCACCAACTACATTGTAGTCGAAGGCCATGTGGGGGAAGGGAGTTGCGGGCTGAATGAGGGCTAGAGACTGAGCACAGCGGCCACTCAACACCTTTATTGCAAACCACAACAGCTAATTAGAGAGAGAGAACAGAAGGGAATGCCCTGCCACAGTGGCAGGGTGGGGTGGGGGGGAGATGGGAGTGGGGAGGGTGGGAGGGACGCCGGGTTTACGGGTGGTGGAGAATGGGCACTGGTGAAGGGATGGGTTCCCGAACTTTGTATGAGGGAAGTATAAGCACAAAAGTGTATAAATCTGTAACTGTACCCTCACGGTGATTCTCTAATTAAAAATAAATAAATTATAAAAAAAATAAAATAAATAAATAAATAAATAAAAATAAATAAAACACAAGACTTCACATAAGAACTGAAGGAAACATCTCAGTAGGAGACCAGGTTCTACAAATGGCAAGTAAAAAGGCAACCGCTATTAACTGAGCCTATCCACAATCCTTTTTCGCAACAAAAGGAAACAGGGATACTCATCTCCAAGGGCCCTCTTTCATACCACAACAACAACATGAAGAAACAGCGAAAATCCCCAGTACAAGCAGAGGACGATCCAAGGAGTCTGGAAACCTCAAGGGGCGTTTTCTACAAACTTGACCTCACTGAGAAAGAATTCAGAGTTGAAATCCTCAACATGTTCAATGAACTCAATGCAAAGATAGACAACTTCAAGGAAGACCTGGCAGAAACAATACAACAGACAGCCGACAAAATACGGGAAGAAATGAGAGCAGAAATAAAAAACCTTCAAAAAGAAATGAAGGATTCGGTACATGAAATCAAAAACTCTCTGGCTGCCCTCAACGATAGGATGACTGCAGCCGAAGACAGAATCAGTATGCTTGAAGATGAGCTGCAAGAGGCCTACAGGCAACAACAAACCATGGCAAGAGACCTCAAAATAGCTCTAGCCAGAATCAGAGTCCTAGGGGATGATTTCAAGAGGAACAACATTAGAATCATTGGACTACCAGAACCACAGGGAACCAACCCCAACGAAAAAGACACAGTCAAACAAATCATTGCGGAAAACTTCCCACAGCTGGACAATGCGGGCATCCAGATTCAAGGTGCCTGAAGAGTGCCAGCTAAAAGAGATCCTAATAGAAAAACCCCAAGACATATCATAGTTACAATGATGGACATCGTTCAGAGAGACACTATACTGCAAGCAGCAAGGTCCAAGAAGGAAATTGCATACAAAGGAGCTCCCCTTAGACTCACTGCAGATCTATCAGAGGAAACCCTCCAAGCTCGAAGGCAATGGAGGGATATAGTGAAAAAACTCAATGAAATCAACGCTTCACCAAGAATACTTTATCCGGCTAAACTCTCATTCAAACTAGAAGGAATCATACACTACTTTGAGGATAAACAACAGCTCAGGAACTTCATAGACTCAAAACCAAACCTAAAAGAAGCACTAAAGGGGCTATTGTAAGACAAGAACAACCCCTACAAGCACAACAAACCCTTACACAAAGATGGCACAAAATCCCATAACAATAATCTCCCTTAATGTCAATGGTCTGAATTCACCAATTAAGAGACACAGACTGGCAAAATGGATTCAAAGACTGAACCCAACATTCTGCTGCCTGCAAGAAACACATCTGAATAGCCAGAACAAACACAGACTCAAAGTCAGAGGATGGAAAACAATCCTGCAAGCAAACCACTCCCTCAAGAAAGCTGGGGTGGCGTTACTAGTATCGGACAACATAGACTTCAGGTTGAAAAAGATTAGAAGGGATAGTGAAGGCCACTTTTTATTAATCACGGGATGTGTACATCAGGAAGAAATCACACTCCTAAATGTCTACGCACCCAATGAGGGACCAGCTAAATACCTACAACAGCTACTAAGAGACCTTAAGAAGGACATCTCGAGCAACACAATAGTAGTTGGAGACTTCAACACCGCCTCCTCTGGACAGATCTAGAAGATTAAAACTCACCAAGGAAATACTGGCTTTGAAGGAAGAAATAGAAGAGAGAGGGCTAATAGATCTATACAGGGCTTTATATCCCCAAAAGAAGGAATACACATTCTTTTCCAGTGCACATGGAACATTTTCCAGAATAGACCATGCACTAGGCCACACAGCATAACTCAACAGAATCAAAAGATAGACATTGTACCAGCTATCTTTTCAGACCATGATGCACTGAAGATAAAACTTAATCGTGGACAGATGCAGAAAACCAAATCAAATACCTGGAAATTAAATAGCTCGATATTGAACAATGAGTGGGTCAGGAAGGAAATCAAGGAAGAAATCAAAAGGTACCTAGAAACAAATGAGAATGAAGACACGAGCTACCAGAACCTGTGGGACACAGCTAAAGCCGTTTTAAGGGGAAAATTTATAGCTCTGCAAGCATATCTCAGGAAGGAAGAAAGGGCACACATAAATAACTTGACTTCACAGCTCAAGACGTTAGAAAAGGACCAACAAAAGGAGCCCAAACCAGGCAGAAGGAAAGAGATAATAAAACTTAGAGCAGAAATTAACGACATGGAAACCCAAAAGACAATCCGAAAGATCAATGAAACCAAGAGCTGGTTCTTCGAGAAAATAAACAAGATTGATAAACCACTAGCAAGACTCACAAAGAAAGAGAGAGAGAGAACCCTTATAAGCTGAATCAGAAATGAAAAGGGGGACATCACAACAGAAACCAATGAAATTCAAAAGATCATCAGAGACTACTTTGAAAATCTCTATGCCACGAAACAAGAGAACCTAGAAGAAATGGATAAATTCCTCGACTCCTATAATCTCCCAAGGCTGAACCAAGAAGACCTGGAGTACCTGAATAGTCCAATTAACATCAAGGAAATTGAAATGGTAATCAAAAGTCTTCCCAAAAACAAAAGCCCTGGTCCAGACGGATTCACTAGCGAGTTCTTCCAAACATTTCAAGAGGACCTTTTGCCAGTCCTTCTCAAGCTTTTCCAGGAAATTGAAGAAACAGAAACCCTCCCAAACAGTTTCTATGAGGCTAATATCTCCCTAATACCAAAAGCAAACAAAGACACCTCAAAAAAAGAAAACTACAGGCCAATATCCCTGATGAACACAGATGCAAAGATCCTCAACAAAATATTAGCAAATAGAATTCAACAACTCATCAAAAAGATCATACACCACGACCAAGTGGGATTCATCCCGGGGATGCAAGGATGATTTAACATCCGGAAATCAATCAACATAATCCATCATATCAACAAAAGAAAAGATAAAAATCATATAATCATATCAATAGATGCAGAGAAAGCATTTGACAAGATCCAGAATCCGTTTATGATGAAAACACTCTCCAAAATGGGTATAGAAGGGACCTTCCTCAATATAGTCAAAGCCATTTATCACAAGCCTATGGCAAGCATTGTCCTCAATGGGGAAAAACTAAGAGCCTTCCCTCTGAGAACAGGGATGAGACAAGGATGCCAACTCTCTCCACTTCTGTTCAATATAGTACTGGAAGTACTTGCAATAGCGATTAGGCAAGAAAAAGATATTAAGGGCATTCAGGTAAGAAAGGAAGAAATCAAGCTCTCACTATTCGCAGATGATATGATACTATACCTAGAGAACCCTAAAACCTCTACCAAGAAACTCCTAGAAACAATAGAGTCGTATAGTAAAGTTGCAGGCTATAGAATCAATACCCAAAAGTCCATTGCTTTCCTATATGCAAATAATGAGAGAGAAGAGAGTGACCTGAGAAAAGCAATCCCATTCACAATTGCGCCTCAAAAAATCAAGTACCTCGGAATCAGCTTAACAAAGGAGGTAAAGGACTTGTAAAATGAAAACTATAAAAAACTACTTCAGGAAATAAAAGAGGACACGAGGAAATGGAAAGACATCCCCTGCTCATGGATTGGAAGAATTAATATTGTCAAAATGGCAATTCTCCCCAAAGCATTGTACAAATTCAATGCGATCCCTATAGGGATACCCTTGACATTCTTCAAAGAAATGCAGCAAGGGCTCCTGAAATTCATATGGAACAATAAGCCCCCACGAATAGCTAAAGCAATCCTTGGGGAAAAGAAAATGGGAGGAATCAACCTCCCCAACTTCCAACTCTACTACAAAGCGGTAGTCATTAAAACAGCATGGTATTGGAACAAAGGCAGAGCTGCAGACCAATGGAATAGGGTTGAATACTCTGACATACACCCCCAAATATATGATCATCTAATCTTTGATAAGGGAGCAAGAAATGTGAAGTGGAGCAAGGAAAGCATGTTTAACAAATTGTGCTGGCAAAACTGGACAGATACATGCAAAAAAATGGGCTTAGACCTCCATCTATCACCATGTACAAAAATCAGATCAAAATGGATTAAAGACCTCAACATCAGACCAGAATCCCTAAGGTACATTGAAGATAAGGTCGGCAAAACCCTCCACGACATTGAAGCCAAAGGTATCTTCAAAGCTGACACGCCACTGGCCAAGCAAGTGAAAACAAAGATAAAGAAATGGAACTATCTCAAACTAAGAAGCTTCTGCAACTCAAAAGAAACAGTGACCAAAATACAAAGACAATCTACAAAATGGGAAAGGATATTTATGCAGTACCCATCCGATAAAGGGTTGATAACAAGAGTATACAATGCACTGGTTGAACTCCACAAGAAGAAAACTGCCAACCCAATCAAAAAATGGGGTGATGAAATGAACAGAAACTTTTCCAAAAAAGAAATCCGAATGGCTGAGAGGCACATGAGAAAATGTTCAACATCACTAATTATCAGAGAGATGCAGATCAAAACAACCATGAGATATCATCTCACACCACAGAGACTGGCCCACATCCCAAAAAACAAAAGCAACCGGTGTTGGCGTGGATGTGGGGAGAAAGGGACTCTCCTTCACTGCTGGTGGGAATGCCGACTGATTCAACCCTTTTGGAAAACAATATGGACGATTCTCGAAAAGTTAGAAATTGAGCTCCCATTTGACCCAGCAATACCACTCCTGGGAATATATCCCGGAGAGGCAAAAAGGTATAGTAGAGATGACATCTGCATTTCCATGTTCATTGCCGCTCTGTCTACAATAGCCACAATATGGAAAAAACCAGAGTGCCCGAAAACAGATGATTGGCTAAAGAAACTCTGGTATATTTACACAATGGAATACTACGTAGCTGTCAGAAAACATGAAGTCATGAAATTTGCATATAAGTGGATCAACATGGAAAGTATCATGCTGAGTGAAATGAGTCAGAAAGAAAGAGACAGACATAGAAAGATCGCACTCATATGTGGAATATAAAGTAGCTGAGAGGTACAAGCTTACAATGTTGCGATTCCTGGCAGACATTTCTCTGGACTTAATTACTAGATACTAAAATACTGAAATCCAAAACTATGCTGCTGCTAGTGCGGCCTCCTGACTTCATATCTCTTCATTCTCAGCAATGGAAAACAAATTACCAAATGCTTTCTTTTCAGCAGATCGACTTTGGGGGGGGGGGGTAAAACTCCAAATCAATAATAGTGAATTTTTTTTTGTTTAAATATTGAATGTAATCAAAGTAAAGTGAAAGTAAAGTGAAATTTACCAGTTACACATGCGGGGTGGGGGGCTGGGGAGGTGGGGGGAAGGGGGGAGGTATATCGTGATTCTTGGTGGTGGAATATGTGCACTGGTGAAGGGATGGGTGTTTGAGCATTGTATAACTGAGACTTTAACCTGAACGCTTTGTAACTTTCCACATGGTGAATTAATAAAAGAATTAAAAAAAAATGTAAGACTTGGGGACATTTTTTTCTTCTGGTACCAATAACAGGGTAAGTTGACAGCCCACTGATACATGTGCACAGGAGAAAGAGCCAGCCATCACACGCTTAGTTGAGGCACACTAATGCAGTTTGAGGTGCTTCCGGGGTGCTGCTGTGGTGCATAGACATGCAAGCCACGGGCCACACCTGCTGCCTGTAGCAGTTGCACATCTTTTCAGGATGTGGGTTTTCTGGAGTGCTGCACCGCTTTTATGCTGTTCACACATACCTGGATTTCTATTCTGCAGGTAGAAATCACTCACAGAATCAGAGATGACAGACAGCAAGCTACCAGAGTCCAAACACAGAGCTTCCAGGACGATGCTTAGCACATGGGAGACACCAGGGCTTCAAACTTGCAGCTCACAAGGCAGGCATTCTAAGGCTTGGTCTATTCCACTGTGCTCTTCCTTAGTCTTAGGACTTTGAATTATTTCAAAAGTTTCCTATAAAGGATAAGGATATAGCTCGGTAGCAAATTGCACACATTCCAAAAGGCATTAAGACTGTCCCATCACTGGAACCATACACACACAAAGGCAAACAAAATGAAAGTCCCCTGTGAGGTGTTTCTAGACAAAAAGATGACAGTGTTGAGTTCAGGACACTCACAATTTCTAGCAACTTCCCACAATCATCTTGGCTTGAGTTCCCTCAGCCCGGGAACAGGGCTGTCATCTGAGCCATTTTGTGCTAAAGGGTGGATGAAGCCATCTGCTGCCCACATGCCCCTTCAAATCAAAACAAGCATCATCCATGAAAACCCACAAATACATACTCCTCTAAAGACAAGTGCCTCACTTAGAACACGAACACTTTTGGCTCAATTTTCAGGTATCAAAAGATCACCTAGAGGATACTTGGATGTATTTGAAATGTTTGTGCACCTCTGCATCAGTGTGGCTTGGATTCCTTCTCTCTCTCTGAAACTTTAATCTTTCCATCTTCCTGGAATGGGGCTACTCAGATGCACAAAAAGTGGATGAATTTACATGAGCCCTGGAAAAAAGTACTAAGTTTTGACCATCTTGATACTGGCTTAAAATGATGGGATTTGTTATAATTCTATTATCATTTATATTCAGAACATGTTTCCTTATCTTCCTAGACAATTCTTTCCTTATGTGTTAGGAATTTGGGAGTGGTGGATAAGTGAATTAAATTCATTCATTTAACATTAGCTTACAATATGTTGGCTTGGTGGCGCAGTGGTATGCCCGGTGGTTTTACATTTATTAAGGACAGACCTGTAATTCTTTCACTCTCTCCCTGTTCATAAAGCATGTGCATCTGTGTATCTACATTTAATTTTTATATAATATTACATTCAACTTTCCATCATTTTATACCATAATTATATTTTAGGGCAGATTCTTGTCATTTTTATATTAAATGCATTATAAGGCTTGGGCAGTTGAAGGGGGAGTTATATTTATCTCACTAGTTTTTCATTCTGTCAAAGATTATTTTTTCAAAGTCATGATTGATTTTATTCCCAGGAAAACACATACATTAAAAATCAAAGATACTATTGTCACAGAACTATAAAATTTGCCTATATTCAATACTATTTATGAAATAACAATTGGTTATGAAATGTTCATTTTCCTGAATTCAGTTATTGATTAGACAAAACAGACGGTAATAAAAAATATATTTTTTAAAAAACCTCCAACATCAAAAAGAGTATCACAAAGATAATGGTTTATAGCTTTGGCAGTGCCAAAGGGCAAAGAACACTGGGCTAACAACTGCTTTAAAAATAATTCTCCAGGTGCAGTAACCTGGCATCAAAGCCATAAACGTTAATGCTATTACAAACATGTTACCTAACTCCAGCAACGATAGAAAAATGTTTCCCTGAAACACTGTGAATATGGGGGGAAAAGATAAACCTTAATATACATACACACATGTGTATTTACTAAAAATAAAATACAAGGGGGCCTCAGCATGGTGGGTCTCTCTTTCTCCGTAGCCCGTGTTTGGTAGTCTCAGGCTGCTTCCCACCTCCCCCCGCCCCTGGAAGTCGGTGGCGATGGGCAGGCGAAGGAAGGAACGAGGGCCAGGCTGGTTGTTCTCAATTGCAGTTTATTCCATTCCCATCTCCATCCTCCTCTGACTTTCCTCCTGCTTCTTCCTCCCCCATGCTACTTCATTCTCCTCGACCCCCCCTTCATTCTCCTCCCTCTCTCCTTCTCCTTCTCCTTCTGGCTCTCCCAACCCCCTCTTACAGCCTAGTTAAATCCCCAAGTATGAGGGGTTGGGGCTTACACATAAGTGTGGTCACAATCAATAGGGGTAAAGTCTTTCCCTCAGGGGAAGGTGTTTCTAGGACATATTCTCATTCAGCAGGAAGGCCCACCCAAGAGCAGAATCCCATGGGTATTTCTCCTCTCCTTGTTCACAAACATACAAACATTCATAACATTAATCATTTTGTATGGACACAGTCAGAGATAAATTCACTGTCTCACTGTCATCCTGTTGATCATTGATTTTCTCAAACAAAACCAGTAACGTCTCCATTCGTCCTATCCCTGAGATTTTAGCAGCCTCTCTTTACTCATTCTTCCCAGCGGTGCTGCATTGGGGCTCTTTCAGGGTCAGGGGAATGAGACCCATTATTGTTACTGTATTTGCATATGAATACTCCACGGAGAGCTTGCCTGGCTTTGTCCTGTGGGCAGGATGCTCTCTGTACCTTGCCACATTCTCTGAGAGGGAGAACTAGGCTGTAAGAGATCGGGAGCATTGTTTTATAGTCTCTGGATGTTGGCCGTTGATGGGATTACAGGCGCCAGGGGCAGTTTCTGGGTGTGACTACCAAACTACTGGAAAATGGGGGGTCTGGGTGGAGGAGGCCCAGCCCCCATCTGAGCAGGCTTGGAGATCTCAGCCCTGGGTCCTGCACACCTGGGTTCCTCTACCAGTTCCTTCATGCGTGAGGCTCGTCCAAATGTGTGGAGAGATACATTAAGCTTGTAAAATTGTTCTCCTAGGGTCATCTCAATCTCAGGCTATAGTGCTCAGGCCAGATTAGTCTTTTCTATCCCTAGCAGGATCCTAATCTCATCGTTACTTTTGGATCATGACAGCATTTGTCCATGACCATGCTCTCAAGTTATAGTTGAGTATCATGGAACTTTGGCCTGGCCCATTTCGATGCCAGGGTAGCTCACAGCTTACCCTGGGTCCATTCAGTCCCTGTCAGGACCCTACTTTGGGGATGCTAGGAACTAAGGGCAACTGAGGCTTAATTCGATAAAGCAGATGCCTGGGAGTGAATAATATTCAAAGCCAATTAAATCCCAAGTTACAAAAGCATAATATTAACTGTCTTCCTGTGTCTATTAAAGTAATTCAAAAGATATAAGGAGAGGGAAAAGGCAATATTAACTTACAATACAAGTTCAGTATCCTAGAAGGAGCTGACCTTACAAATTAACAGAATCTGTTTAGGGGAAAAGATGATTAACTGGTTGGGGAAGAAAGCACAGAGAGGTTACTGATAAACAAAAGAATGGGAGTGATTCAGGAGCACTGTGATGGGTGTAACCCGAAAAACCTAAGCTCCTTGTTAGTAAGAGAGAAAGGACAAACCAATGTTATCTTACATGCATAATGTATGCACATATAGATATGTGTGTATGTGTGCCTATAAGATTATGTGCATGGATACATGTGCATCCATGCACATAAAATAGTATATGTATGTGGAAAGTAAGTAATGCAAGTGCAGAGGTCAAAAAGAAACTGGTAATTCTCTCCCACTTCCAGATGTGGACGGATTCTACTTTTCTGCGGTCAGCAGTGCTCAGGGATTGTGTGGTGCTAAGGATTAACTCATGTCGCCTGTTTGTGCTCCAGCCCTTGGCACAATTCCCCAGACCTCTCCATCTGGCTTTTTTAGACTCCGTTTTTCCCTACGGGGAGAGTAGTTGGAAAGAATTTGCATCCACTAAACCCCCATGTTTTTAGTTCACCTACCATAAAGATAGATCATTCATTCTTCTTGGTGCTGCTGGAAAGTTGGCCACGTCAGAGAAGGGGGAGAAAGTTACAGATTCAACAGTGGAAGTTGATTCTCCACAACAGCATCAACTTGCTCACAGCTATATCCCTAGCATAAAGAATAACATAGTTGATCTCCAATAAATACTGTTGGTTGAATAACTGGACAGATTAAAGGATCAGCTTATGGGATCAGTTAGTATTGAGTGAAAGTATGTATATTATAACACAGTTGCTACCTTCAGAATATTTTGTCACCAGATAGGGATCCAAGGGCCATTGATGGGACATAAGACATTCCAGTCTCTCAGAGTCTGGGAGAGCAGAGAAATAATGCCGAACCAGGTCTTAAGAAGCTGTTAGGTTTTAAATAACTCTGCTCACCCACTAACCCCTCTCCTGCAAGTGGCCCCTTTCATCAGTCAGATCTATGTCCAAGTGGAACATTACTTCATTAGGCATGGAAGAAATAAGATGAAAAATAATTTTGTAATATAGGTGTGGCTATCAGATATTTGGAGTTCTAGCTCCACAACTGAAAGTGGGACTTAACAGGCACATCTTTGTTCAATGAATACTTGCAAATGATCTGATATAGATCTCATTGACTTCTCATGAGTGCAGGGAGTGCTTTACCAATATCTAGTTCCTTGCTTTAGTGAATATTTCAAGCAAGTTAGTTTCAGAGATATCCTTGGTCACAAATGAAGGATTGATTTAGGCTACAAACTGATTTGTCTTTTGCACTTAAAATCCAAAAAACAATAGATTAAAGGGATAAAAACTTTTTTGCTTGTGTAATCCAAGTGAAACTATAAAACTGAAAAGAAAGTGTGGAATTCTGTAGCTTCTCAGAAAGTATGTAATATCAGTATACTCATGCTCCCATACCTACATCTATGTACTTCACTTTTTCATTAGTATTGTTGTTGCTGTTTAGAGATATGCTTTGAGGGGAAAAAAGTTTTCTTTTTTATTTTGATGGCTTCTCCCTTGATTTCTTTAGACTCTGTCCTTAAGCAAAGCTACAAACAGAAGTATTTTTATATTATTTCAAAACCAGGATTTTTCTAAAAGTAATGGGAAATGGGGTCACTCTAAGACTTTTTGAAGACACTAACAAGAGTCCTGAAATGAAATCAGTATGCAGCACTACAACCTCTCTAAGGCTCTTTATTTTTTGTACTATTCTTTAAACAAAAACAAAACATACTTTTTAATTTAAAAAATAAACTAGGTACAGAAAAACACGTAAAGCAAATATAGGCTTAATGATTTACTAAAAGGCAAACACCATTATCCAAGCCAAGAAATAGAACTGCTTACCACATCCACACCCAGAGGCCCTTCCATCAACCCACTCAAATGATAACCTCCTTTCTCCCCAAAATTAACCAGTTTCTGGGTATTAAAACAATCTCTCTTTCTTGACAGTATAACCACCCAACTGTAATAAAATTTCCAAGTGTGTATTCATTCCTAGACTCTAACTGTTAAATCATTTCCTTTGTCTCTTTTACCCTAAGTTTCTCTGATTATTTCCTCTCCACCCTATCTGTTAAAATAGTAAGGGTCTATCTCACAGTGCTTCAATTTAAAAAAAATTTTTTAAAAAAGCAAACAAACCAAAACATATCATTTGACCTGTATACTTTCCTACATGTTGAATATTGTAGACCCTACATCCAGGGTGCCGTTCAACAAGCTTTTCTTCCCTTTTTAGTTCCTGAATAGTGACAGCTAGATCTAAAGCATGATCAGATTCAAATTGGATTTTTGGATCTTCTTTGCACTTTTCACTGTCTTTTGAATTGTTTCTACTCCTATTTAATGATTTTCTTTTCAAATTAATACTCTTCACTTTTGATTTCTCCTACATATTATTTGTTTAAATGGCTCCAGTACACGAAGTGGAGTAAAGATGAAGCTGGAAAACAGGATAACCACATGGGAAAAAATGAAGCTGGATCTACAACTCATACCTTACACAAAAGTCAATTGAAAGTGAATCAAAGATCTTGAATAAGACCAGAATTCATAAGAGACAGTGAGATAAACATCGGCAGAATGCTTCAAAGGTGTTTTCATTTATATGATGCCATTGGCAAAGCAACAACAACAAAAAATAAGCAAATAAACATAAAATTAAAAGGTTTCTTCATAGCAAAAGAAACCCTGGCTAAAACTAAAATATGCCCAATTGAATAGGAGAAAATATTTGCACTCAACGCATCAGATAAAGGCTTAATCTCCAAGATACATAAAGAACTCACAAAGATTAACAACAATAGCAAAATACAAAAAAGCTATGAAAATAGGGAGAGGAAACAAAGAAGACAGATGAATGGCCAGTAAGTATATGAAAAAGTCCTCATAATCATTTATTATCAGGGAAATCCAAATCAAGATGGAATGAGATATCATCTCACACCAATGAGATTGGCACATATCAAAAAAATAATAATAAAAACCTAAAAAACAGGAAAGAAACTGTGTTGGAAGGGATGTGGTAAAAAAAAAAGGTGGCAGGAATGTTGTCTGGTACAACTCCTTTGGGAAACAGCAAAGAGATTTATCAGAAAAGTTAAAATAGAGTTTCCATAGGACCCAGCAATTCCTCTTCTTTACTGCCAGGACACAAAAATATTCATATGTAGACCATTATTTATTGCATCAATTAGCACAATATTAGCTAGAATATGGAGTCAACCTAGGTGTCCAACAATAGATGAGTGGATAATGAAGGTGTGGCGTTTATATATCCAAAATAGAATATGAAGCAGCTGCAAGAAAGGGTGAAATCATGCAAATTCGTTGCAACTCGGGTGGAACTGGAGGTTATCATGTTAAGTAAGGTGAGTCAGAAGAACAAATACCTGATTATACCAATTATCAGTGGCAAACAGAATAACAGGACAGGGAGTGAAAGGTACAAGGGAGGAATACCTAGATTACCCTTGTCCCTAGACTATAGAATTGAGAAGGACAGCGAAGAAAGAAATGGAGGGGAGGAAGTTAGAAGAGGCGTAGGGGAAGGGGGCTGGAGCAAGTCTCCATAGGCCTTGGACACATTGGTGGTGTCAGGCTGTGGTATACCTACACAGCTGGACCACAGACCCAACAAAACTGACAGCATGAGATCCAAACTACAGCAACCAATTTTTTAAAATTTTACACATGGTTTATTTACCTTTTTTTTCCCCAAAATTTTTTATTGAATCACTGTGAGACGCTTGCAAAGCTGTTTATGATTGGATTTCAGTCATACAGTGTTCCAACACTCATCCCTCCACCAGTGAACATTTACCAGCACTAGTGTCCCCGGGTTCCCTCCCATCACCCCCAACCTCCTGCCTGCCTCTATGGCAGGTGCTTTTCCTCTCTGTTTCTCTGTCTCTGTCTCTGTCTCTCTCTTTCTCTGTTTGTGTGTGTGTGTCTCTGTCTCTGTCTTTCTGTCTCTCCTTTTGGGCATTGTGGTTTGCAATATTGATACTGAAAGAGTATCAAGAATATCCCTTTACCTACTTATTTATTTTTTTCTTTCTGGATCATACTCGGTGATGCACAGGGGTTCCTCCTGGCTCTGCACTCAGGAATTACTCCTGGAGGTGCTTGGGGAACCATATGGGATGCTGGGAATCAAACTCAGGTCGGCCTCGTGCAAGGCAAATGCCCCCCCCACTCCTTTACCTACTTTTAACCCTCAGATCTTGTCCAGTGTGATCATTCCCAGTTATTATTGTCATACTCGTCCCTTCTCTGTCTTACCTACCCTCAGAACCCCACATACTTGTAGTTAGTTCCAATAATACAGCAACCAAATTTTTTAATAATAAATTTATTTATTTTTAATGAATGAATCACCATGAGGGTACAGTTACGGATTTATACACATCTGTGCTTATGCTTCCCCCATACAAAGTTCGGGAACCCATCCCTTCACCAGTGCCCATACTCCGCCACCAGTAAACCCAGCATCCCTCCCATCCTCCCCAATCCCATCTCCCCCCACCCCACCCTGTCACTGTGGCAGGGCATTCCCTTCTGTTCTCTCCCTCTAATTAGCTGTTGTGGTTTGCAATAAAGGTGTTGAGTGGCCACTGTGCTCAGTCTCTAGCCCTCATTCAGCCCGCAATTCCCTTCTCCCACATGGCCTTCGACTACATTATAGTTGGTGATCCCTTCTCTGAGTTGCCCTTTTCCCAGAATGTGAGGCCAGCCTCCTAGCCATGGAGTCAACCTCCTGGTAGTTGTTTCTACAATTCTTGGGTGTTAGTCTCCCACTCTGTTATTCTATATGTCATAGATGAGTGCAATCTTTCTATGTCTGTCTCTCTCTTTCTGACTCATTTCACTTAGCATGAAACTTTTCATGCCGATCCACTTAAATAAAAAATTTGTGACCTCCTTTTTTCTAACAGCTGCATAGTATTCCATTGTATAGATGTACCAAAGTTTCCTCAACCAAAACCGTTCTAGGGCATTCGGGTTTTTTCCAGATTCTAGCTATTGTAAACAGTGCTGCGATGAACATACATGTGCAGATGCCATTTCGATTATACTTTTTTGCCTCTCTGGGATATATTCCCAGCAGTGGTATTGCTGGGTCAAATGGGAGCTCAATTTTTAATTTTTTGAGAATCGTCCATATTGTTTTCCAGAAGGACAGCAACCAAATTTTAAAATGTGCCTGTCCACCAGGCAGGCTGGGGGGTGGGAGGGAAATTAGAGACATTGGTGGAGGGAAGTTGACACTGGTGCTGGGATTGATGTTGGAAAATTGCCTAAAATTTGTAATCACATTTCAATCACAAATTACAAACCTCATTTGTAATCATTTATAAATCACAGCATTTCAACAAAAATTTAAAATATAAATATTTATTATTTGTATGTTTATTCTCTCGAGTTCTTTCTAGTAAAGGCTGTTTCTGGAACTAACTTACCGTGATGAAGGATGGTGTAGGGTGGTAGTAGGTTGAGGTGGGGACAGTACGGCATGCGGTGTTGGAACACTGTGTATAAAACCTTATCACTGACAGTATCATAAATTGGTTTAATTGGACTATTTCTGGATCAGACAAATAGCTCAACAGACTGAGCGTGTGCTTTGCATGAGGGGTTCTGGGTTAACCTTGGCGCTGTATGGTCGCCCAAGCCCACAGGGAGAGCCTACAGACCTGGGGCTAGCCCTCAAACACTGCTGGGTGTAGCCCCCAAACAAAGACTTTTATTTCTAAATGGTTTTTCTTCCGTGGCCAATCTGGCTTCAATCCCCAACACCCCATATGGTGCCCCAAGCCCCGTCAGGAGTGACCCCTGAGTGCAGAGCACACTACCGAGTGCTCCAAGTCTAAAAATAAATTATATCCTTCTAGTTTTAATTCTAAAGATTTTATCATCTTATTTCTGAATTTAAAAATTAGTTCATAGTATTTAAAGACCTACATGATTTTCATAATATCCTTTACATTATTTTGAAATTATTGTCTTGATAGTTTCTGTGGACACACACTCTGATGTGCTTTCATGGTCCATTCTATGAAAAGCACATATAAAGTGAAGCCATTCTACCCCTTATTCTCTTTTTTTCCGTGGGGTAACTAAACCTGCTGCTCGTTTTCAGGTAAAATAGCTCTTCTGAACTTTTCGATGGAGCCATGGTTCAAATAGCTTTGCTAACTTCACAGTGCTCTTGTTCCACTTCAATGGTGTAGTTTAAAAATTATTAACTATTACATTGGTGCCGGGAAATTACACTGGTGGAGGGATGGGTGTTGGAACATTGCATGACTGAAACCCAATCACAAACAGCTTTGAAAGGGTAATTCAATAAAACAATTAACTATTGTTTTCTGATATTTCGTGGCTATGGACCTTCTTATTTCTTATTTCTTAATTTTTTTTATTCTAATGGATTTTGATGCTACTCTGAGTGGTTTGGGTCAACTATGTTCTGAAAGGAAGCTCAGCTTAGTAACTTTCACGAATAAAATGAATTGGGTCCAAAATTTCAAAAGTGAATTATTTCAGGTCCAAATGGTTCTATATTTTCTTCTTTGATTACTATGAGCCTTTTTATTCACCTACAATTGAGTGAACTAAAATATCTCCCAAATATTACTTTACATTACTGTAAAATGGATCTTTAGTACTTTTCAGATAGAATCTACTTTTATGTGGGGTCCCGTCCTGTCCAGCAGGGAGGACCCTTCTTGGGGCTAAGGAGGAGATGCAGCTGAATGAACAGATGCAGAGCCAGGAGGAGGAGGAGGGAGAGAGAGAGAGTTTATTCTACTACAGTTACAATACTTATACCTCTCTGCTGGGAGGGGGTGGTATGCATGCTTGGACCCCCATAGGAACAGTAGTAGAATGCCAATCAGGCATGGGCGTTGGCTAGTGAGAGACAAATGGCGAAATGATAAGATCACAGGAATCCCAAGCAGCCTCCACTTGACTAGACGATAAGAGCCAAGCTCTGTAAAATGGCTCCCTACATCTCCCCCTGTTTTGTTTTAAATTAAATGTGGTCAGGGGAGGCATTGTCCGGTATCCCTTGTGACACAAAGACTCCATTTTTGCAGGGAGAGGAGGGAAGGGATGATTGGGTCTATGCAGGGGGCTCCTCACAGGCCCTATCAGTCCCTGGTCTTGAAGCAACATCTATACTATACCAGAATACCTCACAGGGAGCCGGGCCCAGGTATCAGCCCTCCCTTGCAGTGCTTTGCCTGGCAACCTGATCCACAAGAATAAATCCTTGGGAGCCGGGCATCCTTCAAGGTAGAGAATTGGGGGAATATGAGGTTTGAGTCTGAACAGAGGTGTCCTGCAAATCAAGCCAATGATAATAAACCTGTATAGGCTTGGCTTCTATTTGCTGAATTTGTTGTCTAATAAAAGCCAAGATTTGATTAAAAACTCAAGGGCCAACAGTAACTAACAATAATACAGCTGACAGTGGACCCAACAAGGGGAGTAAGTAACCTTAAGTCCTACTCTGAGCTTAGTCATGGAATCGCTGACCACTCCTGTGTGATCTGCATAAAAACAGCATTAAAAATGGCATTCCTCCCCTAGGGCAGCACATAATCCTCCCCTGTTGCAACAATAATAAGTCCAGTCCTCTCCTGTCCTGCAACACCACTTCAGACAGGAACGTCAGGGATTTCTCGAGATGACTGATGGAGGTTTCGATCCTCTCCAGGTCCTCATCAGTAGCTGCTCGAAGGGATGAGAATCTGCTCCGCTGGGTTGCGAGTGAATTGATACCAGTCCTGGCTCCTGCCAGTTCAGTTCCAAACAGCTGCCAGTCCAATTCCAAACAGCGTGGCTATGGTTAGAGTGGATATCACCTCCCTCTTCTGAATGGGATGATGGTTTACCTGTGGGGATAAAGAGTCTCCTTCATAGTAGAGGATTCAGGGAAGCACAGTGACCATCACATAAAATTTATTTAGTTCCATGTTGAAAACATTGATTTTCCATGATCTAAGAGCACTGTAACAGGAGTCCAGATAATCCATCCAATATCTTTTCTATAGATCCTACCTAAAAGGTACTAGAACAATTCTGCTTATGAGTTTCTTATAACAAAACACCTTGATCAATTTTTCTTCAAACACAACCTCAAACCTTCTATACTTTCCTTTATATTTATTCTGTCCTAGAACTTTCCTTCAACCCATTTCAAGATCAGCTTCACTTTAACAGGATTCCCTTCCTTTTTCCAACTGATGATATCTGCATCCATTATCTTTCTGACTTAAGACATACATCTATATTCCTTATAGTCCCACAAGTTTAAACTCTTATTTTTACTGAACTTAGTACAACATGATCTTCCAGGTTTGAACACAAATTACCAATCATCTCATTTAACATAACAAAACTACTCTGCAGTACCATTTCAAAAGCATTACATCAGTTCTGTAGATTTTCAAAAAGTTTTAAAAATGATCACAACTAAAGTTCTTACAACATATATTAACCTGGAGATATCTTTAGAATTCTGATTTCTAGGAAAACACTTTTTAAGGATTAAAACACTCATAGATTACCATGAAACAGTAAGGATTCTACACTTGTGTACAAAGTTCTCTGAGGATCAGGATTAGGTTGGTACCATAAATACCAGACTAAGTCCTCAGGCCAATTCAGACTGTTCTTCTCCAAAGAAGTTCTGTGTTGCTGACTCTTCCTCATATTTCCTTGTGACTTTCAGCTGAGATCTGTTTGAGGTTGATGTTTGGAGGGTTGTGGAGTCTCAGGTGGTTTGGGGTCTGTATCAGGAGGATAAAGTTTACTCCAGATGAAGCCATAGCAAGACCCAGAGTACATTAGTAGGTGTTATCTGTTAAAATATAAGCATAGACTTTTCCTCCTACAAGGAGGTTTCCCACTGTTTCTTTTGTGTGTGTTTGTCAGATTATAATGCAAATATAAGAATCAATTGTTGGGGGCTGGAGCGATAGCACAGCGGGTAGAGTGTTTGCCTTGCATGCCTCCGGCCGACCCAGTTTCTAATCCCAGCATCCCATATGGTCCCCTGAGCACCGCCAGGGGTAATTCCTGAGTGAAGAGCCAGGAGTAACCCTGTGCATTGCCAGGTGTGACCCAAAAACCAAAAAAAAAAAAAAAAAGAATCAATTGTTTCCCAAGCCCTTCTCATTTACAAAATTGCAAGAACCAGATACCTGGAAGAGTTAACAAACTAAATTAGCAAGTCTTATCTGCTGGGCAAAAGTGTGATTAGAATTCACTGTTGAGGTTAGGGAGGGTCTGGATATCCGGTCTGACTGAGGCAGAGCTTGCTGAACTGGGAATGCAGGGGGATGGGCAGATTCAGGGAAAATCTTTAAAAACTGCCAAGCTGACATCTGAGATTAACCCCTTATATAACCCTGAGCTAACCCTTATAACCCTGAGCTAAAAAAATTTTTGTTATCAAAAAATCTCATTTCAAATAAAACACTGGTAGGATAAGTTTTGCAACCAATTTTATAACTCTAAAAAGCTCATGTTTTAACTAAACCATTACTCTTCGAACCTGTTTTTACTACAATTGTTTCAGCTCACATTCTAATAATCCAATGTAGATGTATATGTACATTGACACAACAGCATAAGACCTTTAAACTATCAATTTTTATGAAACATGAGTAAACCTTCTTTGGCTTAAGTTCAATAGTTCTCGTACCTTAGTTAGTTCGAATCACAAGCTTTCTACACCAGATACTTTTAATAATTTCACAATGCAAAGATGCTGTTGGACACAGAAAAAGGCCTTTGGTTCTTGCCAAACTTTGGTATTAGCATAAGAAAATGCCACTGTTTATGAAAACATGAAGAAACTTAATTTTAATGGCTTCTGTGCCTCTATTGTTTGTAAAATGGCCTGATTTTTTATTTTTATTTATTTATTTATTTATTTTTCATAAAATAGTTGAGGCTTGTAAGATAAATCCTTGCACTCTCTGAATTCTTATTTCACTTTTAGTTTTCTGGCTCTAGTTCTGTAGCTTTTTCTAGGTAGTACAGATACTGGAATTCAAAAGAATTTCAACTGTTGATAACTATTAATGTTCTTCCAAAAAATTTTTAGATTGAAAATTTCAATTTCTTTGTAGGTGCCACATACTGATTAGAAATCTTTGTTTAAAACCTGATCTAACAAGTTCCAAAGATACCTAGATTTTTTAAATTGCTGGGCTTCATATCACTCTGACCTATCTTGATTTTGTTTGCCCAGGTCTAAGAATTACTGACTTCAAACTAGCTCTAACACTCGAGTGTTCCACAGACAGACAGACAGACAGACAATAAGTTCACTAAAAACACCACACGTACATGTGCACACGTCTGCAGTTGATCAATCGATCTGACCCTTCAGAAATGGCAGGGAGAAAACTGACACACTGAGAAAGGAAGGAGCCGTTCCCAGGGCAAAGTTAAGCCCTGTCAGCCGATTGGGAACATTGCTCCCCATTTCCCTGCCTGACCAGCCAGTTTCCTGCTTGTTAAAAATGGGTCAAGAAAGCGCTTTTGTTGATATAAGCCGGCAAAACCTTTTCAAAATTGTTGAAACCTAAGGTGCTCAGATGCTAGCATTTTTCTTTCTTGGTCAAAACTAGTTCTGAGGCAGGGAACTAGTATCTTCTTATCAGACATGGGGATAGGCTACCTTAGTGATATACTTTTTCATTCCTGATATTATTAAACACTTAATCATGATTAAACATGATCTTGCATTTTCCTGCCTTCTCTGCTGATAATAATAAGCAGAACTAAGAGAAAGATAATGAGACAAATACACACACACTAAAGGCACAAGCACAAAGCACACTCCTGCACTCGCTCTGACCGGTCCTTCTTTCACGCGGGTGCGCACCCCACTCACCACGTTCACACTGAGCTTCCTGAACCTGCCCTACGGACGTCCAGATTATCTTTGGTCTTATTCCCCTGACAATGCCTGACAATGGGGTTGCTCCAATGTACAATTGGGCTCTTTCTAATTAGTAGCTGTCAAGCTAAAGGCAAAGCGGGGGCTATCATCAGGATGCAAGGGAATTGAGAAAAAGCAGTCTTTTAAGTCGAGTACTGTCTTATACATTTCTGAAGGAATGGCTGCTGGGGACGGCAGTCCAGGTTGAAGCGCCCCCAAAATGACTGGTTTTATTTACTGCTCGTAGATCCTGTAGCAGTCGCTAACTGCCATTTTTCTTTTTAAAGTCTTGGAGGCGCCTCCGCGCGGGAGGGCTCAGGTAGGAAAGCAGGATGGTCAGAGTCTATAGTAGTAGAATTTGAGGAGTCAGCTCCATGCATGGGGGTGGCCTCATCCCCACAGACTGAGGGAGCCTTGGAAACAGAGGATAAGCAGGCCATAAAGCAAGAAGAGAAAAGAAAGGGTCACTGGTAGGCTGTTTCTGCCAATTCGACAGAAATGAAAACACAGGACAAAGGGATCCAACCTTCCACCAGTGACTGTCTTCACTGGGAGGTAGTTTCTGCCAACTCGACAGAAATGAAAACACAGGACAAGGGGATTCAAGCCTTCCACCAGTGACTGTCTTCACTGGGAGGCTGTTTCTGCCAAATCGACAGAAATGAAAACACAAAAGGAACAAGGCTTATGGTTTGTCACAGAAAGGGGGAGACTTGGACACTCATAACTGACCATTCAGATGCATGTCTGGCCGGTGAGGAACTTAGCCATAGTGGATCAGCCTGAGAGGTGACTTGCGGCCGGTGTCTAAACCAGCACCACCCTAGACCATATGTTCCTCGTGGAATCGCAGACAGCCCAATCGGACTCCGTAACCATAAAGGGATCTTAAGGATGCCAAGTCGTGGAGCCACAGACTCAGTACAAGGACGAGGACGTCCAAGACTGCACAATCACTCACACATACACACAAGACAAGGAAATTCAAGCCTTCCACCAGTGACCGTCTCGTCCTTAACATGAGACTGTATTCGAGCCCGGTCCCATACCAGGGTGTGCACCAAGAGAGAGGCGACCCTCAGAGATACTCACTTTTCCGTGAATTCGTCAGCCAACATGAACCGGACCGGGCATTCGGTGGTCCCCTATTGCCCCACGCTGGGCAGCAGGTGTGGGGGTCCCGTCCTGTCCAGCAGGGAGGACCCTTCTTGGGGCTAAGGAGGAGATGCAGCTGAATGAACAGATGCAGAGCCAGGAGGAGGAGGAGGGAGAGAGAGAGAGTTTATTCTACTGCAGTTACAATACTTATACCTCTCTGCTGGGAGGGGGTGGTATGCATGCTTGGACCCCCATAGGAACAGTAGTAGAATGCCAATCAGGCATGGGCGTTGGCTAGTGAGAGACAAATGGCGAAATGATAAGATCACAGGAATCCCAAGCAGCCTCCACTTGACTAGACGATAAGAGCCAAGCTCTGTAAAATGGCTCCCTACTCTTTTACATTGTTTACTCTTTTTCCAGTTCGTCAGAGTTCTTATTCATTCTCTCGCACAAATAGCAGGTTTTATGAATTTTGGTGCTATGTTCACAATGGCTTGGAATACCTCGTTGCCTTAGTTTATTACAGATGGTTTTTGTTTCTTGGGTTTGGTTTGGGGGGAGGGAACCCAGCGGTACTCAGGGCTTACTACTGCTCTGTCCTCAGGGATCCTTTCTGGTGCTTCATGGGAGACCATATGCAGTGCCAGGGATCAAATTAGATCACCCACGTATAAGACAAGATCCTTAATCCTGTGTTTTCTCCCCAGTCCCACGTTTTATCTTTTGTCTCTCTAATGTCTCTATTTGCTATATGAATATTTGGAATTATTTAAAACTCTGTCACTTAAACCACCATTCGAGAATACTCTCAATCCTAAATGTTTTTAAATATATTTTTTCCAAAGTAAAATAATATCATACAGTCCATGAGAAAATGCCTCTTAACATAGCAGGGTGTTTCTCAGAGCTAGACAGAGCCTAAAAAAATCACCTGGGGCCAAAGGGAGTTGTGGAGGGCTGAGAGCTCCTTCCTTGCAAGCGCGTGGTCACATGTTCAAATCCGTGGTGTCCTACATGAGTCACAAGGTATGGGCAGCTCTGCTTTGTGTATCCCCTGGTGTCGCCAGCAGTCTCCAGCAGCACCACAGCCTGTTGTGTGCAAGACCAGGACAAAGAGGTGCTTCTTCTCCTGCCCAGTGAGGACAGAGACAAAAAATATACTTATGAGCACTGTCAGGAGTGTGTCTGCACTGTGAACATGTATGTGAACACCCAGACTAAGTGTGTGACTCCTGGTGAGCACCATAGCCATGGCTGTGTGTGATTCTTGTCTCCAACAGGAACAGAAGGAAGGTCAATAAAAAAAATAAAATCCAAACACTTCAAGAGTTGGGTGACTTTGCCTTCAACCCGCGCTCGGCGCCATTTTGCTGCAACAGTCAGCAGTAAGAATCTGGGCCAGCGGCACTGCAAGCCGGAGAATGCTCCAGACCCCAGACCGGGCCAACAACACCGGGGAGCCAGACAGAGAAGGTGCAGAGTCCCCGCCTTCTCCAGATGGAGTCCCAGCAACACTGAGCTTCTACTAACATGGCTCTGGTATGTGGGACTGGGATATTTCTCCAAACCGCATGGCCTCGACCTTTCCTGATATCCAAAGTAAACGCTCAGGAATGGCTCCACCAACCCCTGAGCCATTATACCAGAGGCACAGAAACCCAGCAGCTGCTGGCAGCTACACTCGTGGGCTTTGAACTAAACTACAGTCCCATGCAGCAACAGGAGAGGAAGAGTTTTTGTCCTTCAGCCTTTTCCCCTCTCAGCAGCATGGCGACCGCCACCATTTAGTGCCAATTGGACAGAGAGGTAGGAGCTTGCAATGATGGGACACATGGGGAATCTTGCGATGGTGTGGGGGGGTGCAGAACCGGCCCTGCTTCCTGCCCAAATGAGACCCCAAGCGACCTCCCATGAACAGCTCCCCTGCTCCTGAACAGCCATGATCCCAGAGGCACACAAACCAATCTCAGAATACAGCGGCTGCTGGCAGAAATACCTCTGGACTTAATACCAGAATCCCAAAACTGGGCGGCCAATTTCACGACCGTGCAACATCATATGCTCATTGTTATCAACAATAGAAAGCATACGATCTAATGGTGCCATTCCGAGAGGTCTGACTGTTGGTGGCAAAACTCCAAATAATGATAGTGAGTTTTCTGTCAAAAATGGAATGTTATCAAAGCAATGAGAGAGTAAAGTGAAAATCATCTGCCACACAGGCAGAAGGGGGGAGGGAGGTCTCTGGGGTTCTTGGTGGTGGAACATGTGCACTGGTGAAGGGATGGGTGTTTGATCATTGTATGACTGAGACTTAATCCTGAAAGCCCTGTAACTGTTCTCACGGTGTCTCAATTAAAAAGCATAAAATAAAATGAAAAAAAAAAAGAGTTGGGTGACTTATGCTAAGATAAAGTCAAAAATGTGTTTCTACAATTAAAGATCTAAATTTCTAAATGTTATATACCGTAGGATGTTGTTTCTCATTTAAATTAAAAAAAATCAAAAGTACAAGCATTCGCATTATATTTTCTTTCTTCTTCTTCTGTTTTTCCCCTTCTGGATCACACCCAGCAATGCTCAGGGGTTCATTCTTGTTCTGTGCTCAGCAGTTACTCCTGGCTGTGCTAGAGGGCCGTATGGGATGCTGGGGATCAAACAATTGTTACCCGCATACAACACAAATGCCCTATCCACCATACTAGTGCTCCAGCCCCTAAATTTTTATAAAGATGAGTTTTAAAGCTCTGTGATAATTCTTTAAATATTTTGGTGAGGGCGCACTTGGCAGGGCTCTGGGAACATTTGTAACCTGGTGCAAGGATGGAGCCCCAAACAGGTGCTAGGTTGGAGCCCAAAACATGCTCTCTAGCCCTGGAGCTATGTCCCAACCTCAAATTCTCTGTAATATTCAATGGAAATATTAATTTAAAATAACAATTTTTAAAAACATCTGAAAGTAAGTTAAAAGCAACATCCAATTAAGTTTGTGAATAGCTCTTTGACTAAGCCAGAATAGTTAAATGCAAATTTTTATTAATTCACTAGGGAATGAGACCTCAGGTAAAGATAAAATGTTGAAGTAACAAATGATAGAAGAATTTTTTTAAGTCAGCTCTCCATAATAATGAAAAGAACTAACTATAATACAAGATGACAATTACCTAAAAGCAAATAGAATACGTCATTAATAGAGTCCTTCATTATCTAGCGTTGCCTTAACAGAGAGAACAAGTGTATCCTGTTATCATGCCATCGGCAGCATGCACAGCCTGTAAAATCCATCTCTTCATTTTCTGGTTGAAAAGATCTCCGTAGAAAAGAACTGCAAGAGAATGGAGGTCATGCTGATTTATTGGCAATTAAACCTGCAGGATTTCTGCACTCCCTTCAAAACAAAGTATCCGGGGCTATTCAGCTAGGATGATTACATAGTGAGCTATCTACGAAGACCCAGGAGTCTTTCTGTTAGTCCACAGAAGATACGATTGAGTTGGCTGTATTTAGAAGATTACTGCTATTTTCTGTGCAGATTCCTGTACCATACTCAAATCACCTAAACCAAATAATTACCTTGTTTGTCAGCTTAATCAAGCAGAATCTTAAGTGGAAAAAAATTCTGCTTGGAAATATAAGAATACTAGTACAAAAATAAATATGGACTCCCGCGAAGCACTTATTGCTGAAACTATATATCATTTATGGATGGTGCCTTGGTCCTAGCTTTCTGTAATGTTTGAGATGCTTTAAGAGTTTGATAGTTGTTAGGATCTATTTGTGTGTACCCCCAATTAATATGTTGAAATGCTGATCGCTAATGTGGTAGCATTAGAAGTGGGGCCTTGGGAAGATAATTTTTTCAAAAGAGTGGAGCCCTCCTGAAAGAATAGTGCCCTGATTAAAGGCTAATAGTGCCCTGAATAAAGGGGACTTCAGACAGTTTCTTACCATCTTTTCATCACATGAGGATGCTCTGGGTGTCAGAAGTCTGCAACACCAGAACCCAACCATGCTGTCACTTTGATAGGACTTGCAGCCCTCAACAGTGACAAAAAAATTTTCTGTTGTTTTTAAGTAACCCAGTCTGTGACACTTTATTATAACAACTCAATGTCATTGCAACCTGATGAATTTTTGTCCATTTAATTTCTAGGCGCAACCCAGGTTACTTAGGATAACTGTTTTTATGTTAAAGTACATTAGAAGAATGACATTTTCACTGTCCTACACATGTTGACAGGCAAGTTCTGTTGCTAGAAGAAATTTTAACAACAAATAGGTGGTAACAAGGAGAACTGTAGGAATATATTAGGTTAGGAGTGATCAGATTCACATTTTTGCCACTGCCCAACAATATTGCCAGAATGAATTCAATTTACCTGAGTTGATTCCAGTCCTCAGAAACCAGAATATGGTCACTGTGTATTGTTCCACAGAAGTGATCTGCCTCAGGTCCCAGTGTACTTCTCTTCATCCTCTGTAATGAACTGAGTAAATAGTGAGGACCTAGAACAGAAATTGGCATGCTTACTGAATGGCACTCCGAGAAGATAGTCAATGCGCTAAGTAAATGCTTTGCATGCAGAAGACCCAGATGTGATCCCAACACTGGTTGTGTCTCTTGAGTCCAGTTGGGAAGACCCCCAAATACCTTAACACTACCTGAGATGGTCCAAAACCCAATAATGAATAAAGCATATATTGAATGAATGAAAGGGACGGATAAATAAATGACATTTATTTGTACAGGAGTAAATCAACCTCTGAGCATATCTTTTTTTTTCTATATGCCCCATCTTGTCTCCTTTCTCCCACCCTCTTCTTCTCAGGTGACCTATTTATCAATATTATTATTGATTAATTAATATTATCAATATCCACAGGTTTATCCTCAGAGAGGCGACTTTTTTCAGGGTATATACCTAGGAATGAAGTTGTTGAAACAAAGGATGCAAACTACCTGGATATAAGCTAGTGATTCTTCAGAGGGTTGTAGTGACTGGGGATGTGGCTCAGAGGTAGAGAGCATTTGCTTCCCTTGGTTCAATCTCTGGCACCACAGAAATAGAAAAGAAATTAAAAGAAAAGAAAGATGTGGAAAGAAAGCACTTTTTATCAATTCACACTCCTACCAATGACATAAATATAATTATTATTTAAGCGTAAAGAAAGATATGCGCAAACGACCAAGTATGATGGTCTCTCAGTATCTGTATTGCAAACAATAATACCTAAAGGAGGGGGGAGAGGGACAAAGAGAGAAGTGCTTGCCATTGAGGCAGGCTGTGGGGGGTGGAGGATAAGGGGATATTGGTGGTGGGAAATGTACACTGGTGGAGCAATGGGTGTTGAAACATTGTATCACTGACACTCAATCATGGAAACTTTATGACTAAATCTCACGGTGACACAGTGATTCAGTTAAAAAAAAAAAGAAAGATGTCCATGTCCATGATCATGCATATATTTCATGCACATGATGTGTTTGCGGTAGGGATCAAAAACCCAAGCCAAGGCAGCCGGCCGGGTCTCTCCCCCCTCTTTCTTGTCCTGACTCAGTTCTCGCCATCCTGTCCTGAGACACTCTGCTCAGGAGGCCTTCTGTACCAACAGCTTCCGCACAGCCCTCCTTCTCCTGATTTCCCAAGGCAGCCCCTCACGCTCACTTATTACGGGTTTCACATGGGGTGTGCTTATTGTTTCAGGGGTGTACAAACTGGATCTGCATCAGAGAATTAGTTCCTGAGAGAGAGTTCCTTCTCAGGATTCTCCCTGAATTCTGAAGATTCACAGGCCTCTGCCAGAACCCACAGCCATCCACAATGAGCTCTGGCGACCCGGGCGGCATTGCTGAGAGTGAAGGGCATTTTCTATACCTCCCGGAGAAACGTCAAGAAATATTCTTAAAGGAACTTCCCAGGAACTGTCATATTCTTGAAGGAACTTCCCAGGAACTGCCACCCTCCCCCACTTTGATATAGCCCAGTTAAAAAGGCAGATCGATATACCCATCGCTTAAACATTACACTCCTCTGGATGTATCTTAAAGCAGGTTTGAGAAATCCTTTTTTTTTTTCTGCTGAGGGCCATTTGGATATCTCAAACAGTATTTGAGAGCCATCCAATACAGACAGAGGCAGCTGAAAAGCTCACCAGCTTGTCCTGGGTCAGACCAAATGGTTTTATGGGCCTTATCAGGCCCAGAGGCCAGATGTTACCCACCCCTCCCTCACACAGCTTTTCCCCCACCCTCTCTCTAACATTTCTCTTCTTAGTAAATTTTACATGACTGCAACCAAACAACAAAGTTAGTGTTGAAGTCACTGCAAATGTTAAAACTATTCTTTTAAAGCAACAAGTAAGCCAGCAAGCACAGACTCTCAGTTCACCTTAGAAGACATTTTTACAGTCTTTGTTAGAGATGTAGATAGCAAACGGGACGTGGAGGCTCTAAGAGTCAGCAAAGGGCGAGCAATGTTAATAGGCTCTGGGCCAGAGCCACCCCAAGCCGTAACTCAGCCCTAATTTATGGTAGCAAAGAAACTCCACCAGTTTTACAAGATCTTTCCCTTTGTTACAACCAGGGGGATCCGACATAGATCAGTCCAGGGTTAACCTTTGAGTGACTTAGAGGTCATTAATATATAATCATTTAAATACTCTGTCCTATCACAGCCACACCTACTGACTCCATGACAGTTTACAGTCACTGTGGCAACACAGAGAAGGTCAGGGCGCCACCCCTGGTGGTGGGAAAGGAGAGCTGAAGAAGAAAAGTAACAAGTTTGAAGCCATAAAAAGAGACACAAAGATCCTGTGCTACTCCTCAGAGAGTTTCTGCTACTTTCTCTCTTCCCCAACAAACACCTGCTCCTCTGCTGGGTGCTTCCTTCATGTAGCTCCTCTACCTCTAGAAGACAAATGCTTGTTTTAAGTATTTTGTCCTTTCCATAAACGCTTTATGGGGAGACACAAGAATCACAGACTGGGGGGCTGTGGTACTGGTACCCCAGCCCTCCTCACGCTTTCTCAGCAACTCTTGGCCACAAGTTGGGCCCAGTGTTCCTCAGACATTCCACTCTTAAATCTGAGAGAATGGGAACCTGGGACCTGGGACTTTCCTTCAGATGTCTCACTTACCTGAGCACATTCTATCCCCCAGCTGTCCTAGCTGTGCCTCCCTGGGAAGTGTGGCGTGTCCCCTTCTCAGTTTCTAACTACCTATGGTCTTTTTCCCATGTCCTAAGCAATGTACCTTTTGTCACATCTATTCCAAGATCTTACTGTGTTTCCGTCAAAAGGGTATCAAATACTCAGATTTATCTTCTTATTGGATTTTATTGAACCTTCTTTCATTTGGACCACAATCTGATTTAGTGAAAATAAAGCAAGCTTTGTAGTTGCTAGAACTGGGTTTTAATCTCTTTCTCTATTACATTACTGTGTTAAGTGAGTTACGAAACATTCCTTTGTCGGGTGGGAAAATCAACATTTCTCTTACAGCTGCTGAGAGAGTGAAAAGGATAACATAGGTTATGTGTGTTAATCATGGCATGTGCATATTATCAGGCACAGAATAGATGTTTGGCAATGCTACATTAAACAAAAAGGCCAGTAGACTGTGGTGAATTTCATGCTCTGGTAACCCACATCAGCAAATCAAAATCAAAACTGTAAATGCCTTAAAGTTAGAAAATCAAGACATCAAAAACAACTAGTCACAGTCAACAAAGTTTTAAACTACAGCAAATCAATACTTTTCTCACTCTGCTTTCACTTTTTCTCTATGTGTCTTTTCACTTTTTCTCTATTCCACTAGGAGGAACACAGTGTCTCCTGAGTTCCTCCTGATGGAATGCCTTTAATCACTTTCAGCTGGCTACTGCCCACAGGGAGTAAAATTTTGCTCAAATTCAAATTGTTAATTAGCTTCAGTTCTATCTTGAAAGAGTAACCATTAGGTGCACCCCTGCCCTGCTGCCACCACCGACTCCAGCACACTGGACTCACATCTCAATCCTCATTACCTAAATCTTTGGAGAGCTCCCTGGCTATCTCAAACTGCACTAGCACTGTCATCCTGTTGTTCATCAATTTGCTCGAGCAGGCACCAGTAAAGAAAAGAAATCATTGCTGAAAAGTTCCCAGAGCTGGAGAATGCAGGCATGCAGATCCAAGGAGCCAGAAGGGTGCCAGATAAAGGAGACTGTAATAAAAAAACACTCAAGGCATAATAGTTGGAATGATGTATGCCACGGATAGAAACACAATACTGCAAGCAGCAAGATCAAAAAAGGAAATCACATACAAAGGAGCACCCCTTAGATTTACAGCCGACCTATCAGAAGAAACCCTCCAAGCCCAAAAACAATTGTGGAGTATAGTGAAAACACTGAGTGAAATGATCATCTCACCAAGAATATTTTATCCAGCTAAACTCTCATTCATACTTGAAAAAACGATACACTATTTCATGGATAAACAACAGCTCAGGAACTTCATAAACTCAAGATGAAACTTAAAAGAAGAACTAAAGGGGCTACTGTAAGACAAGAAAAACCCCTACAAGCACAACAAACCTCTATAGAAAGATGGCACAAAACCCCATGACAATAATCTCTCTCAATGTCAATGGTCTAAGTGCACCAATTAAGAGACACAAAGTGGCAAGATGGATTCAGACACTGAACCCAACATTCTGCTGCCTAAAAGAAACACATCTGAACAGTCAGAGAAAACACAGACTCAAAGTTAAAGGATGGAAAACAATCCTACAAGCAAACAACTGCCTCAAAAAAGGTGGGGTGGCCTTACTAGTACCCAACAACATAGACTTCAGGTTGCAAAAGATTAGGAGGGACAGCGAAGGCCAGTTTTTACTAATCAAGAGATATGTAAAGCAGGAAGAAATCACTCTCCTAAATATATATGCACCTAATGAGGGACCAACTAAATACTTAAAATAACTGCTAACATTTTAAGGAAGATATTGCTAGTAACACAGTAGTAGTTGGAGACTTCAACACCACCTTATTACCTCTGGATAGATCAACAAGATCAAAACTCATCAAGGAAACACAGGCTTTGAAGGAAGAAATAGAAAAGAGGGGGAATTAATAGATCTATACAGGGCTTTGCACCCCCATAAAAAAGAATGCACATTCTTTTCCAGTGCACACGGAACATTTTCCAAAATAGACCACGTGCTGGACCACAAAGCATACATCAAGAGAATCAGAAAGGTAGAAATTGTATTAACTATCTTTTCAGACCATGATGCACTAAAGATTAATCAATAAAGATTAATCATGCACAGACGCATGATTAACAGAGAACCAAATCACTGCACTGCACTGTAGCACTGTCGTCCCGTTGTTCATCGATTTGCTCAAGCGGGCACCAGTAACATCTCCATTGTGAGACTTGTTGTTACTGTTTTTGGCATATCAAATACGCCACAGGTAGCTTGCCAGGCTCTGCCGTGCAGGCGGAATACTCTCAGTAGCTTGCCAGGCTCTCTGAGAGGGATGGAGGAATCGAACCCGGGTCAGCCACATGCAAGGCAAATACCCTACCCACTGTGCTACAGCTTCAGTCCCACTGCTGGGTATAGGCCAAAAATAAATTTTTTAAAGGAAGGATCTGACTTAATTAGTCTAACTGGGTTAAAGTCAGCTTGCCGGGTCCAGGGACAGCACGGTGGCTGAGCACCTGAGGGCCTTAAGTTAGACCCCGGACACTGCATCCCTGGCAGTGTGCAGAGCACAACCCTTGCAGCTGGTGACAGTGATGGCACAGTCAAGTGTGTAACTCCCCAAATCACCACAGCAGCAAGGTGAGGAGGGTGTGGAGAATCTGCATTAGCTACACTACTACCTTACACCCTCCTTAAAGGAAGAATGAGGCAACAAGGCAAATAATCAGATTCTGACTCGCGCTGACATCATCCCTTCTGTCCAGGTCCCGAAGAATCTGGACTCCATGAAAACTAGTTCAGACCTTGACCTTGAGTAAGTTATCTGCCCCTGGAAGAACTGAGCAAATCGATGAGCAACAGGATGACAGTGACAGTGACAGTGGCATGTGGCTAATAGTAAATACCCTAAAAACCAAATCGAACACCTGAAAATTAAACAACTCAATGTTGAACAACGAGCGAGTCAGGAAGGAAATCAAGGAAGAAATCAAAAGGTACCTGGAAACAAATAAGAATGAATACACAAGCTACCAGAACCTGTGGAATGCAGCTACAGCTGTGTTAAGAGGAAAATTTAGAGCTCTGCAAGCATAAATTTATACCTCTGCAAAACAGAAGGAAGAAAGGGCCCACATAAATAACTTGACGTCACAGCTCAAGACCTTAGAAAAGGACCAACAAAAAGAGCCCAAACCAGACAGAAGGAAAGAAATAATAAAACTTAGAGCAGAAATCAATGATATGGAAACCCAAAAAACAGTATGAAAGATAAATGAAACCAAGAGCTGGTTCTTTGATAAAATAAACAAGATTGATTAGCCACTTGCAAGAATCACAAAGAAAGAGAGAGAGAGAACCCTAATAAACCTAATCAGAAATAAAAAGGACATCACAACAGAAACCAAAGAAGTTCAAAAGATCATCAGAGACTACTTTGAAAGTCTGTATGCCACGTAACAAGAGAATCTAGAAGAAATGGATAAATTTCTGGATTCCTATAACCTCTCAAGGCTGAACCAAGATGATTTGGAATACCTGAATAGACATATCACTATCAAGGAAATTGAAACTGTAATCAAAAGTCTTCCCAGAAACAAAGTCCAGGTCCAGGTGGATTCACTATCGAATTCTTCCATACATTTATAGAGGACCTATTGCCAGTTCTTTTCAAGATTTTCAAAGAAATTGAGAAAATAGAAATAGTCCCAAACAGTTTCTATAAGGCACATATCACTCTAATACCAAAAACAAACAGAGACACCACGAAAAAAGAAAATTACAGGCCAATATCTCTGATGAACACAGATCCGGAGATCCTCAACAAAATATTAGCAAATAGAATCCAACAACTCACCAAAAAGATCATACACCACGACCAAGTGGGATTCATTTCGGGGATGCAAGGATGGTTTAACATTTGGAAGTCAATTAACATAATCCATCATATTAACAAAAGAAAAGATAAAAACCATATCATCATATCAATAGATGCAGAGAAAGCATTTGACAAGATCCAGCACCCGTTCCTGATGAAAACTCTCACCAAAATCTATCTACCACAAGCCTGTAGCAAACATTATTCTCAATGGGGAAAAACTAAGGGCCTTCCCTCTAAGATCAGGGACAAGACAATGATGCCCACTATCACCATTTCTGTTCAACATAGTACTGGAAGTACTTCAATAGTGGTTAGGCAAGAAAAAGACATTAAGGGCATCCAGATAGGAAAGGAAGAAATCAAGCTCTCACTACTCACACATGATATGATACTATATTTAGAGAACCCCAAAGCCTCTACCAAGAAACTCCTATAAACTATAGACTTGTATAGTAAAGTCGCAGGCTATAAAATCAATACCCAGGGCTGGAGTTAGAGTACATCAGGTAGGGTGTTTGTCTTGCACGCAGCCGACCCGAGTTCGATTCCCAGCATACCAAATGGTCCCCTGAGCACTGCCAAGGAGTAATTCCTGAGTTCAGAGCCAAGAGTAACCCCTATGCATCTCCAAGGGTGACCCAAAAGGAAAAAAAATCAATACCCAAAAGTCCATGGCTTTCCTATATGCAAATAATGAGAGAGAAGAAAGTGATATGAAAAAAACAATCCTGTTTACAATCACGCCTCAGAAAATCAAATACCTCAGAATCAGCTTAACTAAGGAGGTAAAGGACTTGTACAAAGAAAACTTCAAAACGTTACTCCACAAAATAAAAGAGAACACAAGGAAATGGAAAGATATCACCTGCTCATGGATTGGGAGAACTAACAGTGTCAAAATGGCAATACTTCTCAAAGCATTATACAGATTCAATATGATCCCTATAAGGATACCCATGACACTCTTTAAAGAAGTAGATCAAACACTCCTGAAATTTATATGGAACAACAAACCCCCACAAATAGCTAAAGCAATTCTTTGGAAAAAGAAGATGGGAGGCATCACCTTCCCTAACCTCAAACTCTACTATAAAGCGGTAATAATTAAAACAGCATGGTATGGAACAAAGGCAGAACAGTAGACCAATGGAACAGGGTTAAATATCCTTATACACACCCTCAAATATACGATCATCTAATTTTTTATAAGAGAGGAAGAAATGTGAAATGGAGCAAGGAAAGCCTCTTTAACAAATGGTGCTGGCAAAACTGGACAGCTACATGCAAAAAAAAAAATGGACTCAGACCTCTACCTAACACCATGCACAAAAATCAGATTAAATGAATTAAAGAACTCAACATCATAGCAGAGTCCATCGGATACATTGAAGACAAGGTCGGCAAAACTCTCCATGACATTGAAGCTAAAGGTACCTTCAAAAAGGACTCACCACTGACTGGGCAAGTGGAAACAGAGATAAACGAATGGGACTATCTTAAAATAAGAAGCTCCTGTACCTCTAAAGAAATAGTGACCAGAATACAAAGACAATCTACAGAATGGGAAAAGATATCCATCTGATAAAGGGTTGGTATCAAGGATACACAAGGCACTGGTTGAACTCCACAAGAAGAAAACATCCGACAGCATCAGATAATGGGGTGATGAAATGAGCAGAAACTTTCTCAAAGAAAAATCCAAATGGCTAAAAGGCACATGAGAAAATGCTCTACATCACTAATCATCAGGAAGATGCAGATCAAAACAACAATGAGATATCAACTCACACCACAGAGGCTGGCCCACATCCAAAAGAACAAAAGCAGCCAGTGCTGGCATGGATGTGGTAAGAAAGGGACTCTCCTTCCCTGATGGTGGGAATGCTGACTGGTTCAGCCCTTTTGGAAAACAGTATGGACATTTCTCAAAAAATTAGAATTGAGCTCCCATTTGACCCAGCAATACCATTTTTGGGAATATACCCCGGAGATGCAAAAAAGTATAGTAGAAATGACATCTGCACTCATATGTTCATTGCAACACTGTTTACAATAGCCAGAATCTGGAAAAAAACCAAGTGCCCAAAAATAGATGACTGGCTAAAGAAACGTTGGTACATCTACACAATGGAATACTTGTTAGAAAAGATGAAGTCATGAAATTTCTATGTAAGTAGATTAATATGGAAAGTATCATGCTGAGTAAAATGAGTCAGAAAGAGAAGGACAGTCATAGGAATACAGCATTCATCTGTGGAATATAAAGTAACAGAATTGGAGACTAACACCAATAATAGTAGAGATAAGGACCAGGAAGATTGTTCCATGGCTTTGAAGCTGGCCTCGCATGCTGGGGGTAAAGGCAGCTCAGATAGAGAAGGGACCACCAAGCAAAGGATGCTTGGAAGACGGGCTCGGAATGGGAGATGTGTACCGAAAGTAGACTATAGACTGAACATGGTAGCGACTGAATACCTGCATTGAAGACACAACACCCCAAAGAAGAGAGAGAGAGAAAGGGAATCCGCCTGCCCCAGGGGGAGGGATATGGGGAAATTGGTGGTGGAGAATGGGCCCTGGTGGAGGGATGGGTCCTCAATCATTGTATGACTGAGACATAAGCACAGAAGTTTGTAAGTCTGTAACTGTATCTCATGCAGATTCATTAAAAAATTAAAAATAAATAAAAGAAACAGTAACCATTGTGCCATGCCTATTTAATTCCTCTTCCTCCTCCTGAGTTACTGTCTGTAATTCTTAAGCAGTATGGCATAGGAAATTAGCTGGGAGACCAGAAAGATCCCACAGTGCACCTATAATTTCTTCTCTTGTCTTTTAGAAATTATTGGGGGAACAGAGGAAAGGTAAAGGGGCTTAGCGTCCTGGCCTCATAAGCTTTGGTCACCGATTCAAATTCCCAGTCTCTCACGTGCTCCAGGTACAAGCCAGTATGAGTGAGCACAGTGCCAGGTGTTCAAGACCAACTGCCACTTGATGTGCAATGCCCAGAGAGACCACAGCTAAAAACATGCATGCACCACTCTCAGCTGCCTTTGCAATCCCAGTCACACCACACCAACAGAAGACAAGTGGAAAAGGTGGAGAGAAAGAAAACATTTGTTATTTTGACTTTCTAATTAATAGGCCTAGCAATTGCTCTCTCCACTGGAAGACAGTTTAGGTTATATGGCCCAGGTCAGAGAAATTGGATGAAACCTTTTGGCTAAGATACAGAACAGGCCACTGAAATGGACACTCAACAGAGCCCAGCTGTGAACACAGTCTCACCAGCTGCCCTGAGGAAGTATGTCCTCAAAGAGAGAAATATTTCTACTAGACAGCTGGATGGGAAATCGCCAGATTTTAAGTATGTGTTTTTTTAATATGTGCCTAAGATTTCAAATATCTCTGGTCTGCACTTTATGTGCAGGAAAAGAATTGGAAAAGTTCGGAAAACCTGAAACAAGCAGCTCCTTCCTATATTCCTTGCAAAAAAGAACCAAGAGTTATTCCTCTCATTATATTAGAATCTTCCATTCCAGGTCCCGGAACCACTGCTAGTCAGCAAAAGTAGCCTCCTGGCCTCCATAGAAGTGGAAGAAGGTATTGCCAGTGAGGAGTTTTAAGTCAGTAAGCACTGGCCTCTATCGTGTTGGCTACAAATACGCTGCTTCTAACCCCTCACAAACTCTTGGCCTTTTCTCCTAATAGTAAGGAAGATATATTGTCATGCAATGGATATTAAATGTTAAACTAGTCACAGATTGATGGGACAGGACAAGTACCAAGTACTCAGGGGAGATCCCTGCAGGCTATCTGCTAGCCCTACTAGAGACAAATGTTGCTCAACCATATTATCTCAACATTCGTTCTCAACATTTTTCAAGGAACAGACCACTATTCTTGACGATTGAATCATCCGACGCCAAATGGCCAGCACATCTATCTTCTCTGGTTGCCAGCAACTGAATAAACCAGTTTGTTTGTTTGTTTGTTTGTTTGTTTCACACCAACTCTTGTCTTTCAAGTATTTATGTTTTTGTTTTTATTTTTATTTCTATTTTTATTTTTGGGTCACACCTGGCGATGCACAGAGGCTACTCCTGGCTCTGCACTCAGGAATTATTCCTGGTGGTGCCTGGGATGCTTGGAATCGAACCCAGGTCGGTCACATGCAAGACAGACGCCCTACCCGCTGTACTATTGCTCCAGTCTCAAGTATTTATGTTCAAGTAGTGAGCAACTGGCCCTTGGATTTGGAAAACAGAATTGGGAAAGCAGCTCTCAAGGGTCCCTTTCTTAAGGATACTAATCCCATTGGTGAGGGAGCCATCCTCAAGCCTAATTGCTTCCTCAGTCCCCACCTCCAAATACTACCACCCTGGGATTAAGCTGTTAGCATAAGAATGTGGAAGGACTACAAACTTTCTGTCTATGGCACATAGAAGAAGCACAATGGTGTCACATCACCAGAGACACATGGCCTAATTCATTCCGCATGGTTTGTACTACAGGCCTTCTATAATATTTTCCCCCATATTTTAGAATAGCATGTCACGACCTAAAATATTTCTGCACTCATTTGCGGAACACAAAATAACATAATGGGAGACTAACACCCAAGGATAGTAGAGATAAGGGCCAGGAGGATAGCTCCAAGGCTTGGAAGCTGGCCTCACATTCTGGGGTAAATGGCAGCTGGGATAGAGAAGGGACCACCAAGTAAATGATACTTGGAGGGCTCACTCAGGATGGGAGTTTTGTGCTGAAAGTAGATTCTGGACCAAATATGATGGCCACTTAGTAACTGTATTGCAAGCCATAATACCCAAAAGGAGAGAGTAAAAGGGAATGTGCCTGCCACAAAGGCAAGGTGAGGGACTCCCCCCCACCCCAGTGGTGGGAGGGATATTGGGAACATTGGTGGTGGAGAATGGGCACTGGTGGAGGGATGGGTACTCCATCATTGTATGACTGAAATGTAATCACAAAAGTTTGTAAGTCAGAAAAAAAATATTTCATTACATTTCCAAAATAATAAAAATTTCAATTACCAGTAAGTTGACCCTCAACGTGCTCTAGCTAATTTCCTTTTTATATGTATCCACATCTGGGTAAATGCGCTGAATAATGAATGGCTAGGAAAGAGACAGTTCATTTTGAACTCATGTCTGGAAAGTCTCAGTCACTTATTCAATTATCAAAACTCAGCTATCCTAAATGATTGCACGACCTATAACCTGAGACTAAGAAAATAGGAACCTTGTATTAGGGAGTGTGAGAAATGTTTTAGAGGTGGTTTTGTTTAAGTGCCCATGTAGATTGATCATTAGGATTTCCAAGAGTTGTGCAAATACCACCACCTAAGGGGCTAAACCAACAGGATTGTTTCAGAGCAATTAATTCACTTCCAAGCTCCTTGCATTAAAATCACCTTTTTTTCCCTAGTGTAGATAGATCTTAATTTGTTTTAAAAATCAACCAAAACTGTGGTATTCTGCCAACAAGATTACAGGGGTGAAAGAACAACCCCCTAGTCAAATGTAAATTAAATCATATTAGCATGCTAATGAGCCAAGAGATAATCTGTGGGTCAAATTTCTCCTCCTTCAGTTTAAATAGCTCTTAAAAGGGCTTATTTCTAAGTATTTGGGAAACGGAGGAGCAGCAACAATCACAGTTTATTACATGAATGTTATCTGTCAGCAATATTAAAAATTAGGAGATGGAACTAGACTAAAATGAGACATAATACTTCCTAGTGATTTACAAATTGAGAAGCATATCTTAAATCAAACAGTTCATTTTCTTATGCTGGAACAAAATCTTTTCAAAATTTCTTATTTTATAGTTTGAAAAGTGTAGGTCTTTTTGTCTAGCTGAAAGAAATTTAAGGAGGTGCAAAATGGAAACTAGTCCAGAAAAAGAGAAAAGGCTTGAAAGAAGATCTGTTTTCAATTTTTCTTCCTTGATCACTTATCAAAGAAGCCTTTTTTGGTGGAACCTACTGCCATCACCTATTTCACGCTCACATAGCACAGGCACGTGCATTGTGTTTGAATAATAAATGGCTAGAAACACATTGTATTCACTAGCTTTCATATGCTTACGTTTATTTTTAAAGTTCCTTAAAATCTGAAGTAGGTCTGATTGTATTTTGCAGCATCCAAGCCAGGCTCAAGGAAGCCTGGTGAAGACCAGGAGGTATGGGGGAGAGAGAGGATCAGTATGGCAGTCCCCCTTTCCATGTGCTATCGCCCAGATCACGTAACAGGTCACTGACTCTCCCTCGGACAATTACTGAATCTACCTGGTCTTCAACTTGGACAAATTCAAAAGGGAGATTTTAGGTACAAGATGGGCCCGAGGGAAGACTGATATCTAAGCCCAAATACAGAGCTTCTCACTCCATCAAAGTGATTGCCAGAGCATAGGGCTCTTTGTTCATTTGTTTTGGGGGCCCATCTTGTAGTGCTCAGGGGTTCTTCCTGGCTCTGCCCTGAGGAATCTCTCCTGGCAGTGCTCGGGGGACCATATGGATGTCAGGAATCAAACCAGCTGGTCAGCTGCTTGCAAGACAAATGCTTTATCTGTTGTACTATTTCTCCAGCCCCAGGGATTTTTTTTAATCTCCCAAAAGATTGTCATGTCCTTAGGAAGCCAAGAAGCAGGGCTCTGAGTACTACAAGCATTAAATAAGACAAAGAAAAACACCGTTTGACAAACAATAGAAAGGCAAACTCCTGTTTCTTTTTGCCAGTTAGCTATTTTTATTTGAGTTGACGTTCCAGCTGACTCACGCTGGAAACTGAGGGACACAGTGGGGGAAACTGGGAGGTCACACCTGGTAGTGCTCAGGGGCTACCCCAGCTCGGAGGTCAGAGGTCATTCCCAGAGGTGCTGGGTGATCAAACCTCAGCAAGGATCAATTTTAGCCCATGTGATGCTGAAGTACGCACAAGAGCCAGGAATCAAACCCCAATTTTAACACTGAACTAGTTGAAAGGTAGTTGCAAAATCATGACCCTCAACACATAAATATAAAGTATTTGTTAAGAACAAGCCATTCTCCTATATACTTGGAAATGTTCGCATTACTGTGATACTGTTCTGTAATCTACAATCCATATAAATTCCTCCAGTTTTCCTGG
This sequence comes from Sorex araneus, assembly GCF_027595985.1. Classification (NCBI taxonomy): domain Eukaryota; kingdom Metazoa; phylum Chordata; class Mammalia; order Eulipotyphla; family Soricidae; genus Sorex; species Sorex araneus. Next base: position 279,400,788 of record NC_073313.1, read on the forward strand.
AGTCTAATAGCATCACTCCTGCTCTCCTCCTCAACTCTTCCCTCCTTCAGGCCCAGCTGGGTGGGAAGCCTCTTTGAACTGGACAGAATTCTTTTGTCTTTCATGGGACTGACAGTTTTTGAAAAGTACAGATCTGTGGTTTTCTACACCATGCCATCTTTTCAAAATAACATAACTTAATGATTTTTTAGGAAATGTATAGAGTTGTGTAACCACGATGCAATTCAGCTTTAGAACTTGTCCACTAGCCCTCCAGTTCCCTTCCCCACACTCCCACCATTTCCAGTTCTAAACTACATTGGTCTATTTTCAAGCTCTGTGATCTTGCCTTTCTAGAAAAATTCAATGAACTCACATAATGGAATTATACAGTATATGAATTATTATTATTATTGTTATTATTTATTATTATTATTATTTTGCTTTCGGGGTCACACCCAGCAACGCAGAGGGGTTACTCCTGGTTCATGCATTCAGGAATTACCCCTGGCGGTGCTCAGAGGACCATATGGGATGCTGGGAATCGAACCCGGGGTCAGCCACGTGCAAGCAAATGGACTATCTTCTGTGCTGTTGCTCCAGTTCCCAGTATATGAATTATTATATCTTAATCCAGTGCATTTTTCCCTAAATTCTACTTACAAAGTTTTTCATGTTGGGTTTTAGACATACAATGCTCTATCACTGATCCTATTGCCAAGGTAAACTTCCCTCCATCAGCCTTCCCAGGCACCCTCTTCCCCTGGATCACAACCATGCCCCACCCCACTGCCACCTGACTGCCAGCCTGCCAGCCTGACAGACACCCTTTGGTTTGGTTGTCAAGGTTTGGGTCTCACTATTCAACCGTTCATGACTACGATTAGGATATTTGGTTCTATCATTTCTTAACACCACCGATGCACCTAAAAAAACAAATATCACTCTTCCACTCACCTTTGGACTGTTCCTGAAGTTTGCATCTTTTAATAATGCTATGATCATTCACATACATAAACACAGATGCTTGGCCTGTACTATATACACTGGTTCCAAAAACGACTTTAGGTTTTCAACTATTTCCTTGCTAAAGTATTTTCTTGTCTGCGCAGATGAAATTGCACAATCTATTACTATGCCCTTGAGTCAAATTGTAAATCAGAACACAGCATGCTAGAAAAGTAAAAGATTTGTTTGTTTGTCTGTTTGATATTTGGTTTTGAGGCCATACCTGAAAATGCTCAGGGGTTACTCCTGGCTCTGCATTCAGGAATTACTCCTGGTGGTGCTCAGGGAACCATATGGGAAGCTGGGGATGGAATCTGGGTCAGTGGCAAGCAAGGGGAACACCCTCCCCACTGTACTATGGCCCTGGAACCCTGGAGAAATAAAAGACTTAATTAAAAAAACCCTTCGGATTCATTTGATGTAAAGCACTACTTGACTGACTCTAATATTTCATTTTATTATTAACACTAAATATAATAACATAAATATTGTGTTTAAAATATAATTTGGGGGCAACAATAACCATTTTATTCATTTTACACTAGATACATGTAGGCTGTAAATAATACACATTTTGTGTCATGTGAAAACTAGGATTATATTTTCTTCTGTCATTTCCCTGTCTCCAAGGAATACATCTTACAAAAAGACGTTTTTAATCATTACATCGTTACACAATGGTACATGCCCTTTCTAAAATTATTTACTAAGAAGGTCTAAAGCTATAGCTCACTGGTAAAGCACTTGTCTTGCATGTGTGAGGCCCGGGTTCAATTCTCCAGCATCACAAAAATTAAAAATTAATTTGCCCACCATTGTCAATCAATTTGAAAAATTAATTATTAACTAAAGCTCAGATACCATGACCAAGTTTTCACAATTTTCTTTACATAACCAGGACTCAGGCCGTTTATTTTATAATAGCCCATAATGAGCCCTGATTGTGCCAGACAAGTACTCTAATTCCTGCATCGAATCACGGTTCCTTCCAACTGTCTAAATCACTGCTCTGAAAGGTCGGTTCTATTACAGGATGGTTCGCCTTCATGCCATTCACATTGCGGTCTTTGTGAACGGAATTCCTGGAATTGTACAGTGTCGGGCATAAAGAAGCACAGAAAAGTTAAGTATCTTGCCCAAGGTCACCAATCGTGAGACAAAGCCAGAATTTATACCTAGATTATTTGGTTTCATCCCATGCATGAACTGTCAGTGACGACCCTGTCCTGCGGTTTCTCAAGTTGGTGTTAAGATTATGCCCTGTTGGGGCTGGAGAAATGGCTTCAGGGGCTGGAGTGCGTGCTCTACATCTAGGAGACCCAGCCAGTCTGTCACCACAGCACTGCTGGTGTTGCACCCCTAAGCACTGTGCTGGAAGTAGTAGCCCCGAGCACTCCTGGATGAGACCCCCCACATTAGAAAAACAATCACTGCTGTCATGTTAATGATCTGAGATGATCATTTCTGCGCAGTTTTTCTAGGAGAGGCCCTTGAACCAGGAAGAATAGTCTAGTATGGGAGCTGGATAAACATGTGGGCTTTAGTGCCAACCCCCACCCCGGATGTGCTAAACCACAAAGTTCCCAAAATGACCCGGCAGCATGTGTCATAGCAAGACCCCAGCTGATTCTGATTCATGATCAAGTGTGAGAAACACATTTAGAGATTAGTTTTTATTTGTATTTTCATTTGTTTTAGTCAAAAAAATTTTTTTAATTTTAAAATTCTGTCTCAGAATAAGTTACCTTAAAATTAGTTTCAGTGTTTATTATACACGTGAAATGTCTATTAATATTATTGTTATTAAAATACTGATATTGGGCCAGAGAGTGCATACAGAGTTTAAGACTCTCACCTTGCATCCCGCTGACATGGGTTCAGTCTCCAGCATCACATGTTCCCCATGATCCCTGAGCACTGAGACAGGAACAAGCCCACAACACAGCTGGGTGCATTCAAAAAGAAGACAAAACAGACCAGGAAAGGAAGGAAGAGAGGAAAGGGAAGGGAAAGCAAAGGGAAGGGAAGGGAAGGGAAGGGAAGGGAAGGGAAGGGAAGGGAAGGGAAGGGAAGGGAACGGAAGAGAAGGGAAGGGAAGGGAAGGGAAGGGAAGGGAAGGGAAGGGAAGGGAAGGGAAGGGAAGGGAAGGGAAGGGAAGGGAAGGGAAGGGAAGGGAAGGGAAGGGAAAGGAAGGGAAGGAGGGAAGGGAAGGGAAGGGAAGGGAAGGAGGGAAGGGAAGGGAAGGGAAGGAAGAAATGGAGAGAGAAGGAAGGAGGAAGGAAGGAAGGAGGGAAGGGAAGGGAAGGGAAGGGAAGGGAAGGAAGAAATGGAGAGAGAAGGAAGGAAGGAAGAGAAAGAAGGAAGGAAGGAAGGAAGGAAGGAAGGAAGGAAGGAAGGAAGGAAGGAAGGAAGGAAGGAAGGAAGGAAGGAAGGAAGGGAGGGAGGGAGGGAGGGAGGGAGGGAGGGAGGGAGGGAGGGAGGAAGGAAGGAAGGAAGGAAGGAAGGAAGGAAGGAAGGAAGGAAGGAAGGAAGGAAGGAAGGAAGAGAAAGAAGGAAGGAAGGAAGGAAGGAAGGAAGGAAGGAAGGAAGGAAGGAAGGAAGGAAGGAAGGAAGGAAGGAAGGAAGGAAGGAAGGAAGGAAGGAAGGGAGGAAGGGAGGAAGGGAGGAAGGGAGGGAGGGAGGAAGGGAGGAAGGGAGGGAGGGAGGAAGGAAGAATATTGGATTCCCAAATGTAAATAAAAGGTAAGTAAGTAGAAATAGAGAACAGGTGCTCTCTGCGGAGCCCCTATGAAAGTGGCTCAGTTATCCACGGCCAAGTCTGTCAAATGATATGTTTATAATGCAACTCTTCTTAAAGATAGCACATAGTTTACTAACACCAATAGAAATAGTAAAATCAACAAACGATAATAACAAAAGGATTTTCTGAAAAAAAGCAGTATAATGATTATCTTTTTTTTTTTTTGCTTTTTGGGTCACACCTGGCAATGCACAGGGTAACTCCTGGCTCTGTACTCAGGAATCACCCCTGGTGGTGCTCAGGGGACCATATGGGATGCTGGGAATTGAACCCGGGTCGGCCGCATGTAAGGCAAACGCCCTACCCTCTGTGCTATTGTTTCAGCCCCTATAATGATTATGTTGGGTGGGGTTAGAAGCAAGATATTTTGAGAGAAGGGGCTTCTAAGGGTCTAGAATTTGGGTGGTAGTTATTTTATAGTAATAAATTTCAAATAATATAGAGATGACCCAATTATTCAAAAGAAAAAAATTTTTTGCTTGAGCAAATTCACTGCTTCCTACTCCTTTCATGAAAACATTTTCAAGGATGATAGTTATTATAAAATTAATAATATAAATATTTATTTAAATAATCTGTGTTAGAAGAATGTTAACAAAATTTTATTGAACTTCTGAAGTTAGAAGAAATTTTAGAAATTTTCTAGTTAGTTGAAGTCTTCATCAAGAAATTAAGAAATTAAAAAATTCAATAACATCCATTTTCTTCAATCTCTCCTGGATTCTTTCTACCAAATGATGCCATTTCCCTAACACAAAAAAAGACAGTCATCACTTCAGCAAAAAAGACATATTTCAAAGATTCAATTATTTTTAATGTTTATTTTATTCTAAAAAGACTTGAATGCCTCAGAACTGAAAATAAATTCTTCTGTGTAATGTAATGTCTATATACAAGCAACACTTTACATCATGATTGCTGTATATCAGGAACATCCAGAAAAGAAATTATTGCAATTTAAAATGGAATTTTACTTGACAACTACTAAATTTTCTTCCTTGCTTATTAATTTTAAATCAAATAATAAAGTGAATTCAATCTACAGTGAGCCTTATGGGTATGGGAGAAAATTGCTTCCTCGTGCTAAACCCATCAAAGGTAATTGAAGATTATAATACTGTGTTGTGAAAACTGCCTTTTTTTCACTAATGGAAGACATATCATTTCTTCTGATGTTACAGGAAAAAGGAGTCAATGCCTCCAGACAGACCAGCCATATGATTTGCAGGGTCAGTGGGGGAAATCACAATCTACTGCTTTGTTCAGAAAGCAGAAGAAGGTGATGCATGCAGTATTAAAGCAACTGATATTTTTAGAAAGATTTCTTCCATGTCTCGACTATTCATAGTGTTTTTATTTGCCCCCTTGTTTTTATCTTGCTCTCTCATATGAGGATACTTCTCAGACTGTATTCATTTCCACTCCACCATGGCCATTTCACCTCCTGCCGGATGCAGGACCTCTGCACTGTGGCCCTTTCCCGTGGCACCACCTCAGCCCGAGAGCGGCACTGTTCAGTAGTCTCACACCTGCAGGGCAGCACTGCACACAGAACAGCGGTTATAGCCAAGGCACAGGTCAGTGGCTTCCAGCCTCCCTGCACCGGCGGGCCAATGTCTGTGTGTATAACTGTCCACAGACCAGCTGCTATAACCAAGGCCATAGACCCTTGCCACTGCTCTAGAGGATTGCGCCCTCTGCATCTGGGTAGGCACCTTGATCAGAGTGGGTCAAAACTAGTTACCTTCCAAATGCTCCCTGTCCCTGCCAATGACAAGGCCAGGGCACAAGATCTGCTCTTCCCCAAGAGGCTGCAGGGAACATGTGCCAGATTCCCAACTCCCTACCCCACACTCACAGCCCTGCTATAGGCAGAGGGTGCTAGCAGACAAACCCTCTCTCGTTACACCTGGCTGCCACCATAGGCAGGGCCAATGACGGAAGGTAAGGTGGCACAGGAGAGTCGCAGCTGAAACCCCACTGTGAAGGCAGACAGAGCAATGGCCCCAGGTGCCTACCATAGTGACTGTCCCTGTGAACTTCATTTACAAAACACAAGATCGGTCTTCGGGGAGAGTTCAATGGTGGAGCATCTATCCTGCCACCTCGGGGCTATAAAATAATCCCTGGCAACACCTCCTTGTGCCCAATTACATCCCAGAGGCTCTGCTGTGGGAACCCCGGCACATAACAACACGGGCAATTACTAGGACACTACAACCAAGTGTGTGCAGGCCCTGTCACTGCAAGCAACAACCAAAAGGAAAGGGAAAGGGAAAGGGAAACATTCAAATTAAAAAGTAAATCTCCTCAACCGCAGAGATAAAATGATCATAAGGTTTTGGTTTATTGGGGGGGGACCCCACCCAAGGTGCTCAAGGGAATATATGCAGTCTGGGTATCAAACCTGGCTCTCCCACGGCAAAGTGTGTACTTAGTCCATTGAATGTCCCTCCAGCCCCCAAACTCATACAGATTTAAGATAAGCAGACATTAAAAGCCAGTCTTTCAGGGCACCAGGACCTATGGAACTGACCAAGTCCCATAAAATCAGCCCCGCCTACAGAAATATAGTTGCATCCAGTTATATCTACTCATAGTTGTGTGCAAAATTCATTTCTGGGTTGAAATCTTCTTTCCTCTCTGTCTCTGTCTCTGTCTCTGTCTGTCTGTCTGTCTGTCTGTCTGTCTCTCTCTGTCTCTCTCTGTCTCTGTCTCTGTCTCTCTCTCTGTCTCTCTCTCTCTCTCTCTCTCTCTCTCTCTCTCCCCCCCCCCCGTCTCTCTTTCTCTCTCTGATTTTGGGGTTACACCGTGGTGTTCAGAGGTTACTCCTGGCCCAGTGCTAGGATGTCACTCCTGGCAGTTCTCAGGGGCCCATGCAGTGCTAGAGATCAAATCCAAACTAAGGCATGTGCTCTACACTTGAACCCCATATTCCCTTATTCCAATTGCCCCATTGCCCCTCAAATTCAGTATCTTTCTTAGAATTTCACCAAGTATCTCAAAGTTATCGAGTTTGCTTATCTCTTTAGTCCCACTACTTATTGTTCATTACCTTTCAATATATGAGCTGTGTTTCCAAACCACAACTTTTAGAGAAGAAAACTAGGATAATAGAGCATTTTCTGGACTTTTGAGTTTTGGAGGGACCATCTGGTACCAGGTATTGAACCTATGATGGCTGCACTCAAGCAGATACCTGAGTCCTTGTACAGACATATCTCTCTGACTCCTCTGTGAGTACTTACCTTCTTACTCCTGCCTTAATGATATGCTTCATGTTATGTACACTTAACAATTTTTTGTAATTGTACTCCAGAACTTGGGAGAGAGGTCAAAGGGTTGAGTGCATGTTTTGCAGCTGGACTCCATCCCCAGCACTGCATGATCCCCCAAGCACCGACAGGAACAACTTCTCTAGCACCCCCAAAGCAAACAAAATAAATGGACTCCAAACTTTCTTTGTTATTAAGACATTTGCTAGGACTGCAAAGATAATACAGCAGGTAAGGCATTTGAGTTGCTTCTGGCCCACCTGGGTTCTATCCCTGGCATTACATATGATCCCCAGAGTGCTACCAGGACTGACCCCTGAGAACACAGCTAGGCATAACCCCAAAACCATAGAACAAACCAACAAAAGGTATTTTCTAAACTGAGAGCAGCTGATCACAGTCTGAAGCAGGTAGTAAGCACATTGGGTCTAACATACAAAATCTCTGGAAAGATCGAAGATGGTAGTGGGCATTTGGAGATGGTACCCAGGCTTCCGATGGCGACTGTGGTTATGGATGCTCCAAAGGCAGGAGCAACTCCATATGGACACGCAGTTGACTCACAATTTGTTGATCCAGTGGGGAGCAGGGAAGAAAGATGGGAGGTATATAGAGGACATAGTCTACACAGGTGTGAATGTGGGGCAAGTTCTCCTGGCTATGGCCTCCCAGGGCCAGAGGCTTATACCTGGGATATTTTCTAATTTGTCAGCCCCATCTCAGAGCAGATTCAAGAAGTGTCAATCTTTCAGGAGAAGAAGGAGGCTGCAAATTATTGAGCCAGCTGCCAGCCATCAGTGAAAACATCTCTAGCCTTGGGCGACCATGGCTCCCAAGCCTAGTCCTGATGTGAAATAACTGAATGGTGTGACCATGTTCTATACAATCCTCAAGGAGTATAAAGATGTGGGTAAGATGCATGTGGATTGGATCAAAGCTAACTCAAATTTATAGACAGTGGGTTTGGAGCAATAGTATAGTGGGGAGGGTGTTTGCCTGGCACATGGCCGATAGGGGTTCAGTCCCCAGCATCCCACAGGGTCCCCTGAGCACCACTAGGAGTAAATCCTGAGTGCAGAGCCAGGAGTAGCCCTTTCTTGAGAACTGGTGTCCTCCCCACCACCCCTTCCACTCGCACGCGCGCACACACACACACATACACACACAAAATTAGGGACAAAGCTACAGGCCTACTTTAAGGGAGCCACAGCACTGGCCTGGCCTGGAGGGAAATGGAACCTGCTGCAGCCTTGAGAGGACAGCCCTCTGGGCCCTCTGCTGCAGTGGGCTCTGGGGACCCAGCTCCCTTAGCCCCCCAGTTTCCACTTCGTCAGGAGAGCATCACATACGACTGGTGCACGTGCCTAGTCACAGAAGACTCACAAGAACCCTGCCCAAAAGACTCAGTGGGGTCCAGTGAACCGTGGACTGGACCCCCTGCACCCACCCAGAGTCAGCTCACCCCCAAGCCAAACACAGAGAAGAAACCAGCAGGACTTAAGTGGAAGGGCAAGAAGTAGCAAGTGGAAAGATCAGGAAAACGTTTCCAACCTGGTGGTAAATGACAGAGAGCAGAAACAGGTGGCTTATATATACCAGTGTGTTAAGCTTTGACAATCAAGTCAAAATGAACCTCATTCCAGCAGAAAACTCTAAGAAATTTGGTCTTTAGAGACCTTAGGGCCTGGAAAGATAGTACAGTGGGTAGGGTTCAATCCTCTGCATCCCGTATGCCCTCCCCGCCATGAACCATCAGGAGTTATTCCAGGATGCAGAGGCAGGAGTAACCTCTGAGTATCACCAGGTGTGACCCCCAAACAAAACAAAAACAAACAAACAAAAAAAGAGACTTGATCTGGTGTTCAATGACATGGTAGACATTGCAAAGATAATCAATAGTGCAAATGTCAAAGTTCAGGTTATGGGGAAAGTGCCAACCAGTCCTATAAACAAAACAGTTGGTTGCTATGCTGACCTGGCAAGAATTCCCTGCACTGTGAAATAGCCCGTGCCCAGTCTCCTGAAATGAATATTCTCGTTCCTGTGGAGGCAGGGTCTTTAATGAGTTCCCAGTCCTTTGGCACTGTGGGATGGACAGAAGTCGGTCACCACGATGACAGAAATGGATGCATTAGCGAGGTGCCCGTGGGTTCTTTGCCCTCTCTCTGAACTACAGGATAAATGTGGATTGTGACAATTCTTTCCTAGATCTCTACCTTCCTCAACTTAAGTGGCTTCTCTGCTTTGAGAATCACCAAACCTTCCTTCACTAGAAAAACCCTCAGCCTAGAACACGCAGTTGGCTCGCAGGCAGTTTCTCTTCTGCAGGAAGAAGCCACATTTCCACATCCATTGAAGCTACACTCTCAGTCCAGTCCTAAGGAAATGCGTGCTGGTGTGATTCTAGCTGGTCATTCGAGTTTCTTTAACTAAACTCATTTTTGATTGCTGACAACAGAGGCAAAGGTGCACTGGGCCAGTGACCAAAGCTTCGCCCTCTATATCATTCCAAACAAACTTCTTTTCTAGAAGCGTTCCTTCATTTTGGCTTCCATCCTGGGTCTGCCTGAATCTGAGATTCACTGGAGATTCTCCCTCATGGGGCAACCTGTACCCTGATCAGTTAAGAGTTTTGACCTTTTGGGGCCAAAGAAATCGTACAGCGGGTAGGGCACTTACTTGCCTTGTGTGAAGCCAACCCGGGTTCAATCCCCAGCATCCCATATGGTCCCCTGAGTACCACCAGGAGTGATTCCTGAGTGCAAAAATCAGAAATAACCCCTGAACATCTATGAGGTGTGACCCACAAACAACAAATAAAATAAAATAAAACAAAGAATCTTGGACCCTTGATATTTCTGGGATATCTATTTAATACTTTCTTAAAAAGATCACATGAAAAAAAGAGAAAAAACCCATTTCAAGTAATCTCACATTTCCCCATGCTTTGTGACTGCCATTCAATTTCACTGTGCTTTTCACCCTGTCATGCTTGATGGCTTTTAGCTTTGACTGGCCATTTGAACAGAGAACTGAGACTTCTTCTACAGGCTGCTTTGGGGTCCTACACGAATCCTACACTCCATTGCTAATGAAATTTTCAGATTTTCCATCTGGACAAATGCAACCAAAATATCCAACTTTTTTAGGTGGGAAGAGAGATAGTCATTTCCTAAGGCTTGTGGAAATGAGTATTTATGTATTTAAGGTTACACAGAAAATAGAATAGCATTAATATTAAACATGAAATAAAAGAATAAAAGAATTTGCCAATATGAAAGCTAAAATATTCCCTGGATATTAGAGGATAGTGTGTGTGTTGGGGGGGGGGGAGGGTGGTGTTGAGGCTATCTGTGACTATAAAATTGAGGAAGAGATTGATACTTGGTAAAAATGTGGTGCAATTAAAGGTTACGATCCAACCTTCCACACAAAGGACAGCATGTTCGACTCTGTGCTCTCACTGCCAGGACACAGAATGTGATGTCAATGCCTGTTTAGCCCTGTTGGCAGTGCACGTGGCCTCCAAACAGAGCTGAAACTCCAGTTCCGTCTTAGCCATGAATACTTTTTTTTTTTCATGTTTCTCTCAAAGTGTTGCCCACTGATTGTTAAATTCAACAAGTGTGTTAAGAAAAGAAGTGAACCCTCCAAGTCCTTTTTGGTAAGCAACTTTTACACATGTGAAGACATTTTTGGAGACTGATTTCCAGCACAAAAAGTAGAATTCTAATGATGTGATATTTGACACATACATGGTTCCTCTCCCAAACTGTCTTGTGCTTTGAATAATTCCTTATTAGTTCTGATAATTCTATAATATAATTGATAATTTTTGTGTAGCCTTGCTAATAGAAACCTCCATTTTTGCCCCATTATCAGTCTTCAAGGGGAAATCAAAACGTGTCCAAATATTTTCAAAAGAAAATTCATCCTGGGGTCAGAGTGATGGTACAATGGGTAGGGTACCAACCTGGCTTGATCCCTGAGCCCACAAGGAGTGACATATCTGAACACAGAGACTGGAGTAAACCCTGAGCACCTCTGAGTGAGACCAAAAATAGAAAGGCAGGAAAGAAGGCAGGAAGGAAGGTAGGTAGGAAGGAAGGAAGGAAGGAAGGAAGGAAGGAAGGAAGGAAGGAAGGGAGGGAGGGAGGGAGGGAGGGAGGGAGGGAGGGAGGGAGGGAGGGAGGAAGAAAGGGTGGAAGGGAGGAAGGAGGGAGGGAGTGAGAGAGGGAGGAAGAGAGGAAGGGAGGGAGGAAGGGAGGAAAGAAGGAAAGAAAAAGAAAGAAAGAAAGAAAGAAAGAAAGAAAGAAAGAAAGAAAGAAAGAAAGAAAGAAAGAAAGAAAGAAAGAAAGAAAGAAAGAAAGAAAGAAAGAAAGAAGGAAGGGAGGAAGGGAGGGAGGGAGGGAGGGAAGGAGGGAGGGAGGGAGGGAGGGAGGAAGGGAGGAAGGGAGGGAGGAAGGGAGGGAGGAAGGGAGGGAGGGAGGGAGGGAGGAAGGAAGGAAGGAAGGAAGGAAGGAAGGAAGGAAGGAAGGAAGGAAGGAAGGAAGGAAATAAAAGAAAGAAAGAAAGAAAGAAAGAAAGAAAGAAAGAAAGAAAGAAAGAAAGAAAGAAAGAAAGAAAGAAAGATAGATAGAAAGAAAGATAGAAAGGATAGAAAAGAGGATAGAAAGGAGGAAAAAAGAGAACATTCATCCTTCTAATTATAAGCAATGCATATTCATTCTACTGAAGAGTTGGTAAAGGATACAAGGGAGGTGTTTATAAATCATAGGCTTTAGCATACAACTTTATTAATGTAATACCATACACCCCCCCACCTGCACCCCCTCCAATTTCTTTTTTTTTTCTGGTCCCATAAGGGGAGGGGCAACGACAAAGTCAAAATTCCCCCCAGAGATGACCAGCCCTCAGATCCTCCACCCTTCACTATTATTCCTAGCCTCGTGTTCTTTACTTCAATAGCCCTGGCCTGGGGCTGAGTGTGTGCCTCTCAGTCAGTATATAAGATTGGCAATTCTAAAATTAATGAACTAGAAGTGGCATAGTTGAGAAAAACATAAGAAAATGGATTCTTAAATGAGGAAAAGGGACTATCAGCTTAAAATACAGTTGAATTTAAGAGTATTTGGGGATGTATTATATCATGGAGCTGGAGCGATAGCACAGCGGTAGGGCGTTCGCCTTTCATGTGGTCGACCCATGTTCGAACCCTTCGCCCCTCTCAGAGAGCCTGGCAAGCTACTGAGAGTGTAGCGCCCGCACGGCAGAGCCTGTCAAGCTACCCGTGGCATATTGGATATGCCAAAAACAGTAACAATAAGTCTCAGAATGGTTGCTGGTGCCTGCTCGAACAAATCAATGAGCAACGGGATGACAGTGACAGTGATTATAGCATGAAGAACTAGGAGACAAAAAGAAGCAGAAAGAAAATGGGGGGGAAATCCCAATTTATGTAATTTTTTGCTTTCTTAAATTATTGTTGATTTGCTTTTATGTTTGCCCAAAAATCAGTGATCGTGAAACTAAGGAACTTATTTGATAAATAGTTTTTGACTGTAGTATAAGAAAACCAATATTGTAGAATAATGCTTCCGATGCATCAGAGAGCCAAAGAAAGATGGCTGCTCTGTGGCGCTATATGCTACTAGAAGTAGCAGCCACACTGAGAGAAATCTTGATGACCCATCTGAGGGGTTAGAAGATGGTGATTGCTGCAGGGAGTCAGGCCTGGGGAGCCGCAGAGCAGTAAGGAAGGGGGCCTGGGATTCTTGGAGCTTGGCTGTGGATACTTTGCACTTTGTATTCAGTAAGGAGATTAAGGCAAGTCTCACTGGTAACGTGAAATTTAAGCAGAAACACAAGAGAGCAGAGAGAGTTAAATAGGTATTTGGAAGAACATTCCAGGCCCAGGCTAAAGGTCAAAGGGTAGGATGTGTCTGACCTGTTGAAGAGAAGAACAGAGAGTTCCGGGTATACAAGTAGACTTCAGTTTTGTTTTTTTTTTTTTACTATGATAAGATTTTTGGCACCATTCTGAGTGAAATGTTGGAGCTATTGAGAAGTTTTGAGTAACATGAGCCCAGATGTTGAGAGGATCACTGGGTGCAGAGTAAGGAAATACTGCCTGGGGACAGAAAAATCTTTCAGGGGAAAGAAATTCTGCCTCTGATCCTGGTGGTGGCAACAGAGACGGGGAGGAGAGATTCTAGATACAGTTTGCAGTCAGAGAGAAAGAAAGGAGAGCCAAGTTTGGGGGCTGCACAAGCAAGAGAGAAGTGATGGTACAATGGCCTGGCTTAAAACGTGTGTGTAAGTGTGTGCATACATCATACACAAGAGAAATATATATGCAGTGATATTCAGGTGACTAAAATGCATTTATTTATTTATTGGTTTTTGCCACACCCGGTGATGTTCAGGGTTCCTCTTGGCTCTGCACTCAGAAATTACTCCTGGCCAGGCTCGAGGGACCATATGGGATGTCAGGGATTGAAGCCAGGTCAGCCGCGTGCAAGGCAAACGCCCTTCCTGCTGCACTATTGCTCCAGCCCCAGTGGATTTATTTTTATGTGGTCTTCAGCCTAAAATTTTGACTCAGAACTCCCCCAAATATTGGGATCCCTAAGTGTCTTATTAGTGGTTTCTCTTTTTCTATTAATGCCAGTAACAGTAGAAAAATACCTGAGGTTGGGGGGAGGGTAAAGATGGGTTGCCAGGGAAACCAACAAGACTAAAGGGCAAACAGCTTGGATCAGTTACCAATCAGGTGATCAATAAGATGATCAATCATGTCTGCATAATAAAGCCTGAGCACTCCAGCTGTGGCCCAAACCCTTCTAGCTCCCCGCATCCACCCAAATAAAAAAACAATTCCAAAAGGAGATATTTTGGGGAACTTCTGGTTTGGTGAAAATTTGTTGATTTATGGAAAAATGATTCACTCAGAGAGGGCACAGCCTGTCCTCCTCTTCCATCCAACTGCTCCTGAACTGGTCTCCTGTGTAATAAACCCAAGACCTGGCAGGGAAAAGGCTCTCCTGAGTTCTCTGGGCTGTTCTAGAAAATTAATTATACATGGAAACCTCTGATCTCCAGGCACTTGCTTAGAAGCACAGGTAAAAAACCTGGGATACAGTCAGTCATCTGAGGCCTAAGGAGTGGCACTGTGGTGACCAGGAATCTGTATCCTGTCTGTCAGAAGAAAGGGTGACCACCTGGGGCTTCTGCCCAGGGCTGAAGTGGAGGGCTGTCTTGTGAGATTGAGCTTAATCTCCAGGGAGATTGTCTTAGAATTGAGCAGCGTTGCCTAGGAACTGCTCATGATTGTAGATGCGTGCCTACCTACACATATTCACATTAGAGCTGTGTCCGGAAACCCCACACAAATTGACTGGGTCACCAAAAATGCAATGAGACTACAGAGCAAAGAGTCGCATTTGCTACGATGTCATTTAGAATCTAATAGTCGCTGCCTTCCTATAATCAGCTCATTTACCGAAAGCCACTTTTCCACAGCTCGGTATTTAAGTTTGTGTGAACTCCAGTAGATAGCCTACTGCTTCCCATAGTACTTGCTTTACTCTTCTCACAGTGCAGAAGAAAACGGCTTTCTCCAGCTTCACACATGTAATCCTTTCAGACAATTTCAAAAATTGAAATAGTGGATGTTTTACTTGTTCATGTTCAAATAATACTAGGAACAGCTAACATTCAACACTTATTATTCACTATGGCACATGCTAAATTGTTTCACACACATTTCCCTCGCAGCACTCCTTCAAGACGAGTATTATTTTCCATTTTAGATGCAAGGAGGTTTAGAAAATGTTGAAATATTTTGCCTGGGTTGCTAAGTAGCAGAGCCTGGATTCAAACTTAAGCCAGCCTATCTGCAGGACTTTCAAAGCTGGACACAGTCTCTCCACTTGACTGCTAAGTAGAAAGGGTCCAAGGAAGCAGCATGGGATCCCAGTTCTGAAACTTTCTGGTACCTCAGAATTATTGAAGTTCTGGTGTTTTTCTGATTTAGTCCAGTCTGGCTACTAAAACAAATAACAGTGGACCAGGAAATATAAAAGCAACAAACATCGTGGGGCAGAGAGATAGTATAGGGGTTGAGGCACTGGTCTCAAGTCCTGCTGAGCCGGGTTTGAATCCCCAGTGGTACATGTGGTTCCCGAGTACTGCCAGGGCCATACCCAGAGCACTGAGCCAGGAATTGCCATTGAGCGCCTCAGGGTGTGGCCAAGCATCCCTTTTCACCCCCATCTGACAAAAAAAAAAAAGCAAAAAATATTTATTTCTTATAGATCTGGAAATGGGAAGTCCCATGCCTAGGTGTCTGGCAAGAGCCTGATTTGGTTTATAGAGTCAAGCTCTCACCATGATGTCACAGGGTGGACAGGTTCATAACTTCTGTGGTCGATGACTTCCAGTCTCTAGGACATTACCCATCATTCACAGGGATTCTCTGGAGTTAAAGCTCTGACTGAGGTAAAAAGAAGTGGAGGCAAGCCTGGAACAGCGCCCAACAGGCTGACTCTGAAGACACTCATGATGTTTTTCTGTATTCTGTTGGACAGTGTCCCTGGAAGATCATGTGATGGAAATACCAGGCTTTTGCAGCCTTCTCAGTGCTTCAGCAGCTACCCATGTTCAACCAGACCAGCCCCACTTAGATTTATTGTGTACAGTTGGGCTCCATGTAGAGTTTCTTCGGACAAGAAGACTGTAACTGTTGCTCTTTGAATGACCTGGAAGCTACTGCTCTGGTAGGAACTTCCTGTACTTCAAACAAGAGTCTGACTCACCTGCAGGATCTACAGTCGGTCCAGTGGGGCCGGAAACTCTGCATTTTCTCTGGTGACGCCAGTGCCGCTGAGGGTGTCCAGACCACTATCAGCAGCAAGAACTAGAACATCTCTAAAGTTCCTAAACTTTGGGGGAAGATACAGGGAAGAGTGGGGGCTGGGCTGGGTCACATCCAGTGATGCTCAGGAGCTTCTCCTAGCTCTGTGGTTGCTCCTGGCAGAACTTGGGGGACCAGATCGGATGCTAGGGATCAAACCAATGCTAGGTTGGCCACCCGCAAGGCAAACACCCTATCTGCTGTACTACTGCTCTGGCTCCTAGTTAACTAAACATTTTTCCTACTCACCAAAATGAGTGCTTGTGACTCTCCCAATGAGCTTATGTTTAGTAAAATGATAGGTTCTATATCTCATCTCTAAGTCTCAGTCTCTTTGCCTCTTCCCATCTGTTCCTTTCTGTGCCTCTTCTCTCTTTGAAACTAAATATTACTTGACTTTCTAGACATATATTTAAAAATCTTTCTATGTACAGTGAATAGTGTGTATTGGCCTGTTTATCTCAGGAAGACCTAACGATGGAGGGTCTGGGAAGTTTCCTGTAGGTGAATTACTTAACGATAGTTAGAGTGGCATGCTCTCCTAAATTAATACTTAATGAACTTCTACAGATTAAGGAGTAACTGTCCTACGTTGGTGTAAGAAAGTTAATACTATACTTGAGGCAGGTTATTTTATTTCCTGCAGCAGTTCCTTTCAACAGTTTCTTTCTTAAAATATATCCTTGATAGATTTCCCCCCAACAATACTCCTTTTCTGCCAAAGAGGGCAGGTGGTATCCACTCTCAGAGTTTCCATTAATTGAGCTGACACTTCCTAAGCCTTTATAGCATTATATTTCCATATCTGACTATCTAAAGCAGGAAGTAAGTGGCAAACTTTTGCTGTAAAGGTCTATAAATACTAAATATATGTAACTTTCTAGTTCTTAGGTTCTACGTCACAACTCCTCAGCTCTGTCTTGTAATGCCGATGCAGCCATAAATGACATGTGAATTAGTCTGTATGCGTGTGTTCCATTAAAACTTTATTTATAAATCCCAAGCTCAACAGACCTAGGGCATATTTTACATAGCAAGGCCAAGGTGTGATTGCTGGCACCACATAGCCCCCCAGGCACCATCTGGAGGGACCCCTGAGCACTGAGCCAGGAGCATCTCCCAAGTACCACGGTTTGGCCTGACTCTTCCCTCTAAATGCTAAACTAGTCCATACTTGCTCCTTCATCCATCCCTTCATCTCCCCTACCCAGTCACAGTGACCTTTAGTCTAGATGCGCTCTGAAACTGAACTGGATGATAGCTTCTGGGAATTTAGAATTGGGGTCCTG
The DNA here is from genome assembly GCF_027595985.1 of Sorex araneus. Lineage (NCBI taxonomy): Eukaryota > Metazoa > Chordata > Mammalia > Eulipotyphla > Soricidae > Sorex > Sorex araneus. The sequence continues at coordinate 279,418,053 of NC_073313.1, forward strand.
AGAAGGAATTAAGCAGCAAATGTGGGTCGTAAGCAGGGAAGTTGAGCAAACTAGGAGGATGAGGTGGAGAGGTCACTGTCAGG